>NC_053433.1:43986461-44086680 GCF_007990345.1 Gossypium hirsutum
AAACCACTTATTAAAATTTTTCCAGACAAGCTGTCAATCTGCGTACTAGTCACTTTAAAAATCATATTGAGCTCTGAACTCAAAATCCAGTTCCGTGAATTTTCCCTGAAACTAGACTCATATTTCATCTACATATTTTTTTCTAGAATTTTTGTCGGGCCAATTAGTATAGTTTATTAGTCAAAGTCTCCCATGTTACTGGGGTCGACTACACTGACCTTTGCGCCTTACGACCTTGATATCTCCCTGTACAGAACTTCCATACTGATTACCGTTTGTTTCTATAGAAACTAGACTCAGAGAGAAATCTATACATATATGGTATGACACCTAATTATCTCTGGTTAATTTATAATGAATTTCCAAAGTCGGAGCAGGGAATCCAGAAACCGTTCTAGCCCTGTCCCACGAGAACCTGATTATCTCTTAACATACTGTCCATATGATCCTTTCGTTACTTCTATATGAAATAGACTCATCGAACTTCGATTACATAATTTATTCATCAATTAATTCCACTCCTACTATTTTTAGTGATTTTTCAATCTCATGTCACTGCTGCTGCCAGCATCTGTTACGAAAGCAACTATGCCCACTTCGTGTTTACTCCTTGATCTAACTATAATTCATCATGCATATCACAAATTATGATCATGACTAACCATGCCAAAGGCTAATCATTGTCAAATTCCCCCTACTACACTATTGCCATATCATGAATTTTAACACCAAATAATCAACCATGACGTATGGCATAAAAAGGTCGAATTATCAAGATTTGCGACCTAACGTATGAATCCAAACCCAACCGAACATTTATGCCATTTTCGCATGGCTAAAAGGTTACATACCAAAGTTCAAACACAACATAATAGCCTATACATGCCGAAATGTTCTCCTAAGCCAACTAAGAAGAAAGTACCAAAACTTGCTATCCGGTGTGATGACTTCGATGACGGCCCGACCACGCAAAAAGAGACGAGTCCAAGAAACCTAGTATGGGTGACAAGGAAACACCGAGTGAGTTTATAACTCAATAAGTCATAAGCAATACACTACCATCCATTAATAACATTATCACAAGAGGAAACAAAATGGAACGAGGCTAGTTACTCCATCCATACCGAACCATACATAGTTCCTCCGACCTATCGGTTCAATCTCATACCAAATCATGCATTCACATTTCATATACTCATCAATAGGATATTCGAGGCATTTTCATAAATCATTTATTTTCGTTACAATCATACAACTAAACGGCCTTTCACCCATTCCACGATAAATCTTATGTACGTGACTTCAAGTATATTCGTCACACGGGTTCAAACTTACCAAGCTCAACTCCAAATATAGACATAGCACCTATTAGCATGAGCTCAAGATACTTACCCGATCCGCTGTCCGTGATCGACTCAATAGTGTCGCACACTTAGTGTCCATAATGATTCAAGAACATATTAAGTCCGCACACTCAGTGCTATATAATCAACTCGCACACTTAGTGCTACATAATCATACTCGCACACTTAGTGCTACATAGTCAACTCGCACACTTAGTGCTACATAGTCAAACTCGACACTTAGTGCTACATATTCAATTCGCACACTTAGTGCTGCACAATTTAAACCGCACACTTAGCGCCAATCTCATGGTCATAATGTTTATACCCGCACATTTAGTTCCAAGATCAACAACTCAATACATCTCACCTCTTTTCTTTTCATTCAACACTTTCATCACCACATACGTACATGCATATATATATATTTATTCATTCCATTCAGCATCATTACATAAACGTTATGACCATTTGAATTAATACCAACTATATGCTTAATGACTTACTTTATGTTGGGTAAAATAATTCCGAGTCGGCTACTCGATGACCTTCGATTTCCCCTTGTTGGACGCCTCTCCTTTAGGTTCTTGAGCTTAAATAATACAAATAAGAGTATTCAATATTTAACCCAATAACATGAATTTATTTATCACATTCGGCAATCACATATCATTAAATTTTCAAACCAAAATGTCATTATATGACCACATATACACATATCCATATACTTAAGCTCAATAATTATAATGTAATATCATGTACCCACTTTAAGTATATTGCCGAATATACTTAATCATACATACACCTAACCAAAACAATTTCCTAAAATCTTTATATCATTTATACACTAAGCCGAATACTCTCACCAAGTTCACCTATATTCTTCAACAATTCCTTCATTGATCAAACACATATTCGGCTAAAGAAATGGCAATTTTAGCAACCTTCGATTTAGTACTTAACTTTTACCACATATCAAATAACTCATTTCCTTACTCATGTGACCACGTATATTCGGTCATGCATACACACATAAAATCAATTTGGAGACTCTATCATCCAACATACATTCGGCACCTTCATCCACCATTCTACCAAGCATGTAATATTCAAACACAACCAAACTCACATTCGGCCCTAGCTCATAACAAGGTAGCCGATTCTTTTTATAGTTCAAACACTCCTCTATCATCATTCACCTAACTTTAACATGAAACAACAAAACTCACCATTTCTCATCCAAATAACATGAACAACAACCATTTCTTGAACACTTTCTCATGACCGATTGCTCATGTTACCAACAAGATTCAAGATTTGAACATGGGCTATTTAGAACTCAAGTCAATTACTAAAACATGCATGCATCTCAAGGACAACATCAAACATACCTTAGTCTAGCAAACCACCATAGCCGATTTTCTCAAGCTTTTCCCCTTCCTTTCTTCCTCTATTCGGCCAAAGATGTTCAAGAATGAACACTTTTTTTTTGTTTTCTTTCTTCAATTCACGGCAACAAGGGGGTTGGATGAGACCATATTATTTTTTTTTCATCACCCTTCCTTCATTATTTAATCACCATGCTCATTATTTTATTTTTCTTAACATACATCACTAGCATAACATGTTGGAGACATGTTTCCACCCATAGCATGGCCGGCCACTATGTTTAGTTTGGCTAATTTGACATGCAAGGACAACACTTTCCCACTTTAATACTATTTGGTCCTTACTTATTTACCTATCATAATTTTCCAAGTCTTTCAACTAGATCCTTTCAAGCAAAATTCACATTCCTAATATAAAATTAAAACATCAAATTTTTGTACAAGTACTATCACACATATAAGATATGCAAATAAAATTTTAACTAAATTTTATGACTCGGTTTTGTGGTCCCGAAACCGCATTCCGACTAGGGTCGAATTAGGGCTGTTACAACTCTCCCCCACTTAAGAAATTTTCGTCCCCGAAAATCTTACCGGTAAATAGGTTTGGGTATCGTTCTTTCATCGAGCTCTCGGTTTCCCAAGTAGCTTCCTCGATCCCATGTTTGAGCCATAACACCTTCACTAACGGAACCCTTTTGTTTCGCAACTCTTCACTTCACGAGCTAGGATACGTATCGGTTCTTCTTCATAACTCATATCGGCTTGAATTTCAACCTCTGATGGGCTAATTATGTGCGATGGATCAGATCGATAGCGTCGAAGCATCGAAACATGAAAGACGTCGTGAATCTTTTCAAGCTCAGGGGGCAAATTAATCGGTATGCAACTGGTCCAACTCGTTCGGATACTTCGTACGGGCCGATGAATCTCGGACTCAGTTTGCCCTTACGACCAAATCTAAGCACCTTCTTCCAGGGTGAAACTTTGAGAAATACTTTATCTCCAACCTGATATTCAATGTCTTTTCTTTCCAAATCCGCATACGACTTTTGACGATCCGAAGCGGCTTTCAAACTTTCGCGAATTACTCGGACTTTCTGCTCGGCATCCTTAATCAAATCAACCCCAAAGATTTTACTTTCACTAAGTTCAGTCCAAAATAATGGGGTACGACACTTGCGACCGTATAAAGCCTCGTAAGGTGCCATCTTAATGCTTGATTGAAAGCTATTGTTATAAGCAAATTCAATCAAAGGCAAATATCTTTCCCATGAACCACAGAACTCTAAGACGCAACATCTCAACATATCCTCGAGTATCTGAATTGTTCGTTCAGATTGACCATCGGTTTGGGGGTGAAAAGCAGTGCTAAAATGCAGCTTGGTACCCAAAGCTTCTTGCAATTTCTTCCAAAATCGCGATGTAAATCTTGGGTCTCTATCTGACACAATAGAAATAGGTACTCCATGTAATCTCACAATCTGAGAAACGTACAATTCAGCTAGTTTATCCAATGAAAAATCCGTACGCACGGGGATAAAGTGAGCCGACTTAGTCAGTCGATCGACAACAACCCAAATCGCATCCTTCTTACTTGCTGACAATGGCAGCCCGGACACAAAGTCCATTGTTACTCGATCCCATTTCCACTCGGGTATCATGATCGGCTGAAGTAATCCTGAAGGCACTTGATGTTCTGCTTTCACTTGTTGACATATTAAGCATCTCGAAACAAAGTCAGAGATGTCTCGTTTCATACCATGCCACCAAAACTGACGTTTCAGATCGTTGTACATTTTAGTACTACCCGGGTGGATAGACATTCGGCCACTATGAGCCTCATTCAAAATCATCGAAATAAGTTTCGAATTCCTTGGAACACACAAACGACTTCTAAACCTCAAACAATCATCATCATCCATTCGAAACTCCGATTCCTTGTTCAGAACACACTCAGCCCGTTTTGCAACCAATTCATCATCAACTTTCTGGGCTTCACGGATTTGATGAATCAACAATGGTTTGGCTTTTAATTCAGCTACTAACACATTGTCGGGTAGAGCAGACAAGTACACATTCATCGCTCGTAAAGCAAACAATGATTTCCGGCTTAAGGCGTCCGCAACCACATTAGCCTTTCCCGGGTGGTAATCAATGACAAGCTCGTAATCTTTCAACAATTCAAGCCAACGTCTTTGTCGCAGATTCAAGTCTCGCTGAGTCATCAAATATTTGAGACTTTTGTGATCCGAAAATACATGGCACTTCTCACCAAATAAATAATGTCGCCATATTTTTAAAGCAAATACGATGGTAGCTAGTTCGAGGTCGTGGGTCGGATAATTTCTCTCGTGTGGCTTCAATTGTCTCGACGCATAGGCCACAACTCGACCTTCTTGCATCAACACGCAACCCAACCCAAGTAGGGATGCGTCACTATAAATGACAAACTCTTTGCCTGATTCGGGTTGCACTAAAATTGGTGCTTCAGTCAAATGAGTTTTCAGTTGATCGAAACTTTTCTGACATTTCTCCGTCCATTCGAACTTAACATCCTTTTGAAGTAGCTTCGTCATTGGTGTGGCTATCATCGAGAAACCTTTGACAAATCGTTGGTAATAACCAGTGAGCCCTAGGAAGCTCCGAACTTCGGTAACATTTCTCGGAGGCTTCCAGTTAAGTATGGCTGAAATTTTGCTCGGGTCAACTCGAATACCCGATGCGGATACCACATGACCAAGAAGCTAACCTCTCTTAACCAGAACTCACACTTACTGAACTTAGCATATAACTGCTTATCCCGCAAAACTTGCAACATTAATCTCAAGTGTTCAGCATGTTCGATCTCATCTCTTGAATAGACCAAGATGTCATCAATGAACACAACTACGAACCGATCCAAATATGGTCTGAAGATCCGATTCATCAAATCCATAAATACTGCAGGGGCATTAGTGAGCCCAAATGGCATCACTAAGAACTCATAGTGACCGTACCTCGTTCTGAAAGCAGTTTTGGGTATTCCGAATCTCGAATTCGCAACTGATAATAGCCCGATCTCAAATCTATTTTTGAGAACACTGAGGCTCCCTTCAGTTGGTCGAACAAATCATCGATGCGCGGCAACGGATATTTGTTCTTTATCGTCACTTTATTCAGTTGACGATAGTCAATGCACAACCTCATGGTTCCGTCCTTCTTTTTCACGAACAATACTGGTGCACCCCAAGGTGAGAAACTTGGTCGAGCAAAACCTCTATCCGTCAATTCTTGCAACTGAGCTTTTAACTCTTTTAACTCGGTTGGTGCCATACGATACGGAGCTATCGAAATCGGCGTTGTCCCAGGTACAAGCTCAATACCAAACTCTACCTCCCGAACAGGTGGTAAACCCGGTAATCCTTCAGGAAAACATCCGGGTATTCACAAATCACCGGCACAGATTCGGGTTTCTTTTCTAACTCTTTGTCATCAAGTACATACGCAAGGTATGCTTCGCACCCTTTTCTCACATATTTCTTGGCCAACATTGCTGATATTACAGCTGGCAACCCCCTTAAGTCCGCAGACTCAACTCGGATTATCTCGTTATTTGCGCACCTCAAATCAATAGTCTTGCTTTTGCAATTCACAACCGCATCATGCGCGGTCAACCAATCCAAACCAAGAATAACATCAAATTCGTCAAACGGCAAAAGCATCAAATCAGCCGAAAAACAGGATTCTCGGATTATTAGAGGGCATCTCTTACACACTTTATCAACAAATACGCATTGACCCAAAGGGTTTGACACTCGAATTACGAACTCAATAGACTCAACAGGTAGAGTCTTACTGGATGCTAAGGTTTCGCATACATATGAATGAGTAGAGCCAGGGTCAATCAATGCAATCACATTAGTATCAAAGAGAGTGAAGGTACCAGTGATGACGTCAGGGGAGGATGCCTCCTCTCGTGCTCGGATGGCATAAGCTCTAGCAGGAGTACGGTTCTCGGCTCGAACAGCCGTATCAGAGGCCCCTCTCTGACTACCACCCCTACCTCCCAAAATTCTCGGTGGTCTACCTCTAGTTGTCACTCCACTAGGTCTTGCACCTTGAATCTTATTCTTCTCATCAAGCTCCGTGCAATCTCTAATGCAGTGGTCCTTCGAACCGCATCCGTAACAGGCCCTGTTAATAGACTTACCCCAACATTCACCTAGGTGTCGTCTTCCGCATTGGGACATTCAGGTTTCTCTAGACGATTATTGCCCACACTAGCTACCGAAGTAGCTCGGGAGTCCGTCGATGGTCTTGCTCTGATGGAAATTCCCGCAGTCGTCCTCGACTTATTAATGTCCTCCCTGAACTTCTTTACGGCTGAGAACGGAGCTTTACCCGTCGATCTTTTACGATAGTCTCTAGCTTCAAATTCAGCCTTCTTCTTCTCCTTTCCAAGTTCTTCCGCCTTGCAGGCTCGTTCGACTAGTGTTACGAATTCTTTTACTTCCAAAATACCCATTAGTAGCTTTAAATCTTCATTCAATCCTTCTTCGAATCTTTTGCACATAGCAACCTCATCAGCTACACACTCCCGGGCATACCTACTGAGTCTTACGAATTCATGTTTGTATTCAGATACTGTCATACGGCCTTGCTTGAGTTCCAAGAATTCCTTACGCTTTTGATCAATGAACCGTTGACTAATATATTTCTTTCGAAATTCCGTCTGAAAGAAGTCCCAAGTTACTCGTTCGTTTGGGACTATGGAAATCAGGGTCCTCCACCAATAGTAGGCTGAGTCCGCAACAAGGATATAGCACACTTTAGACATTCATCGGGTGTGCATGACAGTTCATCAAACACCCGAATGGTGTTATCAAGCCATAACTCGGCCCTTTCAGCATCATCAGTAACTATGGCCCTGAACTCCTCAGCCCCGCGCTTCCTAATCAAGTCTACAGGTGGCTTACTCAGCCTCACAGGATCAGTAACTGATGGCATTACTGGCTCCGGGGGTGGATTATTCAAATTCGGGAATTGTTGGACTGCCGGATTGGTTCGGGCATACTGCGCGACCCATTCATTCATCATGGTAAAGAAGGCTTGTTTAGCCCCCTCACCTTGATTATTCGCAGATGACTGAGGTTCAACAGGCGGCGTCCCTTGTGCAGGAGCAGCCGCTACGCTCTCAACGTCATCCGCTAAGGTTCCTTCTACACCGGGGTCCATTTACTAATCAAAACAAAAACATTTTAACCGTCAGAAGTCATCACACATTTAAACATTAACATTAAGGCATGTATAGCTAGACTCATACGCGCTATGGTAGTCCTAGAACCGACTAAACCATAGCTCTGATACCAATCAAATGTAACACCCCGAACCCGAGGCCGTCGCCGGAGTTGAACACGAGGTGTTAACAGACTTCAAACCACTTATTAAAATTTTTCCAGACAAGCTGTCAATCTGCGTACTAGTCGCTTTAAAAATCATATCTTGAGCTCTGGAACTCAAAATCCAGTTCCGTGAATTTTCCCTGAAACTAGACTCATATTCCCATCTACATATTTTTTTCTAGAATTTTTGGTCGGGCCAATTAGTACAGTTTATTAGTCAAAGTCTCCCATGTTACCGGGGTCGACTACACTGACCTTTGCGCATTATGACCTGGATATCTCCCGTTTGTTCCTAATTATCTCTGGTTAATTTATAATGAATTTCCAAAGTCGGAGCAGGGAATCCAGAAATCGTTCTGGCCCTGTCCCACGAGAACCTGATTATCTCTTAACATACTGTCCATATGATCCTTTTCGTTACTTCTATATGAAAATAGACTCATCGAACTTCGATTACATAATTTATTCATCAATTAATTCCACTCCTACTATTTTTAGTGATTTTTCAATCTCATGTCACTGCTGCTGCCAGCATCTGTTACGAAAGCAACTATGCCCACTTCGTGTTTACTCCTTGATCTAACAAATAATTCATCATGCATATCACAAATTATGATCATGACTAACCATGCCAAAGGCTAATCATTGTCAAACTTCCCCCTACTACACTATTGCCATATCATGAATTTTAACACCAAAATAATCAATCATGACGTATGGCATAAAAAGGTCGAATTATCAAGATTTGCGACCTAACGTATGAATCCAAACCCAACCGAACATTTATGCCATTTTCGCATGGCTAAAAGGTTACATACCAAAGTTCAAACACAACATAATAGCCTATACATGCCGAAATGTTCTCCTAAGCCAACTAAGAAGAAAGTACCAAAACTTGCTATCCGGTGTGATGACTTCGATGACGGCCCGACCACGCAAAAAGAGACGAGTCCAAGAAACCTAGTATGGGAGACAAGGAAACACCGAGTGAGTTTATAACTCAATAAGTCATAAGCAATACACTACCATCCATTAATAACATTATCACAAGAGGAAACAAAATGGAACGAGGCTAGTTACTCCATCCATACCGAACCATACCATAGTTCCTCCGACCTATCAGTTCAATCTCATACCAAATCATGCATTCACATTCCATATAATCATCAATAGGATATTTGAGGCATTTTCATAAATCATTTTATTTTCGTTACAATCATACAACTAAACGGCCTTTCACCCATTCCACGATAAATCTTATGTACGTGACTTCAAGTATATTCGTCACATGGGTTCAAACTTACCAAGCTCAACTCCAAATATAGACATAGCACCTATTAGCCATGAGCTCAAGATACTTACCCGATCCGCTGTCCGTGATCGACTCAATAGTGTCGCACACTTAGTGTCCATAATGATTCAAGAACATATTAAGTCCGCACACTCAGTGCTATATAATCAACTCGCACACTTAGTGCTACATAATCATACTCGCACACTTAGTGCTACATAGTCAACTCGCACACTTAGTGCTACATAGTCAAACTCGCACACTTAGTGCTACATATTCAATTCGCACACTTAGTGCTGCACAATTTAAACCCGCACACTTAGCGCCAATCTCATGGTCATAATGTTTATACCCGCACATTTAGTGCCAAGATCAACAACTCAATACATCTCACCTCTTTTCTTTTCATTCAACACTTTCATCACCACATACGTACATGCATATATATATTTATTCATTCCATTCAGCATCATTACATAAACGTTATGACCATTTGAATTAATACCAACTATATGCTTAATGACTTACTTTATGTTGGGTAAAATAATTCCGAGTCGGCTACTCGATGACCTTCGATTTCCCCTTGTTGGACGCCTCTCCTTTAGGTTCTTGAGCTTAAATAATACAAATAAGAGTATTCAATATTTAACCCAATAACATGAATTTATTTATCACATTCGGCAATCACATATCATTAAATTTTCAAACCAAAATGTCATTATATGACCACATATACACATATCCATATACTTAAGCTCAATAATTATAATGTAATATCATGTACCCACTTTAAGTATATTGCCGAATATACTTAATCATACATACACCTAACCAAAACAATTTCCTAAAATCTTTATATCATTTATACACTAAGCCGAATACTCTCACCAAGTTCACCTATATTCTTCAACAATTCCTTCATTGATCAAACACATATTCGGCTAAAGAAATGGCAGTTTTAGCAACCTTCGATTTAGTACTTAACTTTTACCACATATCAAATAACTCATTTCCTTACTCATGTGACCACGTATATTCGGTCATGCATACACACATAAAATCAATTTGGAGACTCTATCAATCCAACATACATTCGGCACCTTCATCCACCATTCTACCAAGCATGTAATATTCAAACACAACCAAACTCACATTCGGCCCTAGCTCATAACAAGGTAGCCGATTCTTTTTATAGTTCAAACACTCCTCTATCATCATTCACCTAACTTTAACATGAAACAACAAAACTCACCATTTCTCATCCAAATAACATGAACAACAACCATTTCTTGAACACTTTCTCATGACCGATTGCTCATGTTACCAACAAGATTCAAGATTTGAACATGGGCTATTTAGAACTCAAGTCAATTACTAAAACATGCATGCATCTCAAGGACAACATCAAACATACCTTAGTCTAGCAAACCACCATAGCCGATTTTCTCAAGCTTTTCCCCTTCCTTTCCTTCCTCTATTCGGCCAAAGATGTTCAAGAATGAACACTTTTTTTTTTTGTTTTCTTTCTTCAATTCACGGCAACAAGGGGGTATGGATGAGACCATATTATTTTTTTTTCATCACCCTTCCCTTCATTATTTAATCGCCATGCTCATTATTTTATTTTTCTTAACATACATCACTAGCATAACATGTTGGAGACATGTTTCCACCCATAGCATGGCCGGCCACTATGCTTTAGTTTGGCTAATTTGACATGCAAGGACAACACTTTCCCACTTTAATACTATTTGGTCCTTACTTATTTACCTATCATAATTTTCCAAGTCTTTCAACTAGATCCTTTCAAGAAAAATTCACATCCCTAATATAAAATTAAAACATCAAATTTTTGTACAAGTACTATCACACATATAAGATATGCAAATAAAATTTTAACTAAATTTTATGACTCGGTTTTGTGGTCCCGAAACCACATTCCGACTAGGGTCGAATTAGGGCTGTTACACCTAGTAGGAAAGCGGTCTCGGGACCGCTAGACCGAGTCACCAAATTATTTGAATGTGATAATTATTGCCTAAAATATGTGAATATAAATGTGTGAAAGTTTTAAGCTTCGATTTAGTTAATTGCATGTGAATTTAGTTGATAGGACTTATGTGAGAAAATTTAGAAATGTGCTAGGCAAATGCAAGTGGCCTAATAGTGCATGTAATCAAAGGGTGGACTTGCATGTCAATTTCCCCCCATTTAAGTACTAGTGGCCGGCCATGGCAAAGGATGATGGGCAAAACATGTCATGAAACATGTTGGGTTAATGAAAAAATAAAATAAGAAGCATGGGCAAAACATGTCATGAAACATGTTGTGTTAATGGAAGAATAAAATAAGAAGCATGGGCAATAAACTAATAAGAAATTGAAGGAAGAAAACAAAGAGAAAAAAATGTGTTCATCATTCTTATGCATGACCAAAAAAAAAGAAAAAAAAGAAGAGAAAAGCTCTCATGTTGTTCTTGGCCGAATAGGAGAAAGAAAAAGAAGGAAAAAGAGCTTTGAGGAAATCGGCTATGGTGGTTTGATAGACTAAGGTATGTTTGATGATGTTCCATGAGATGCATGCATGTTTTAGTAGTTAGCTTGAGTTCTAAATAGCCCATGGTTCAAATCTTTATTATGTCATGGAGATGATATTCGGCCAAGGTGGATTGGTGTTGATATCATTTGCATGCTAAAAGGTGGCCATATGACCTATCAAACTCCTTGTCATATTCGGCCATAAGCTAGAAAAATGAGACTTTAATGAGTTAAATTTGTTTGAATTAAGCTCAAGAGCAAAGGGGAACTAAATCCGATAAAGGGAAGGAAAAAGTGGTCGAATAGCCGCCGAAATCGTTCGACAACATCCGAGGTAATTTTTAAGTGATTAAACGTTGAGTAAATTCAATCATAATAGGACATAATGAGTTGATTTAATAAGATATGATGTGGCCATGATATGTCTTAAACTCAAATGGTAAGTTCATATGTGTTTGGACTTGGAAATTTAAGAGCAAATTGTAATAATTTGCTTTGGACAGCAGCAGTAACGTGATTTTAGAAAATCACTATAAATTGTTGGTGTGGAATTATAGGCTGAATAAAATATGTAATCAAGGCTTAATTAGTCTAGTTTCTTATAAAAGAGACCTTGTGAGCAAAGAAATTTCCTATAAAGAGATATTTAAAGTTGTGTGAGACGGTGTCAGAATGACTCCGAAATCCCCTGTTCTGTTTTTAGAAAATCATTATAAATTGTACAAAAATGGTTATAAGATAAAATTTATATGCTTAGACTTCTTAATGAGTCTAGTTTCAAATGAAATCAAATACAACACATTTTGAATTCTGTAAAATGAGAAATTTGATTCGTAGTGAAGAGTGGTCAGATTAGTCAAATAGTGAAACAGGGGAAACTTTAAGAAAAATCTGGTATTGATTGGCCAAACCTAAAATTCTGGAAATTTTATGTACGGAAGATATACAAGTCTATATTCAGGAAAAATTAACGGCAAGTGATTTGGAGTTTTGTAGCTCCAGTTATAAATAATTTAGTGACCATTGCTCAGGAAAACAGCTCGTAGTGAATATGTGATTTTGTTGTAAACATGGATAAAACTTGTTTTAGTTGCTCATAAGCTATTGATTAAACCCATACTTGAATTCTAAATCGTGATATTGTAAGCTTATGAGTATTCAAATATGAAATGATAGTATGGCGTAAAATTGAATTATTCATTGGGAAATGATTAATGTAGATTCGGCCAAGACAAAGTATGGTACATGATAGTATATGTGATATGTGAAGTATATTTGAATAAATGTGAAAGTGTATATATGTGATAAGGCCTAATGGCCGATGTGATGAATGTGAAAGTGTATATATGTGATAAGGCCGAATGGCCAATGTGATGAATGTGAAAGTGTATATATATGTGATAAGGCCGAATGGCCAATGTGATGAATGTGAACATGTGTATGTGTGATAAGGCCGAATGGCCAATGTGATGAATGTGAACATGCATATATGAGATAAGGCCGAATGGCCAATGTGATGAATGTGAAAGTGTATATATGTGATAAGGCCGAATGGCCAATGTGATGGATGTGGAAGTGTATAAATGTGATAACTCCCGAAGGGCAATTGTGTCAGTACTATATCCGGGTTAAAACCCCGCAAGCTTTATGCGAGAATATTATCCTAATTAATGTCCGTAAGCTTCGTGCTCGTGCTATATCCGAGCTTTAAAGACCCGACGGCTAAATGCTAGGATTCAAGTAAGACTTTGATATTGAGTATCTGCATTAAGTTACCATCAAATAAGTATTATGTATTCAAGATGTTCAGGTACGTATTACTTACTCATCGATGGAGTGATTTCGAGGTGAATTATCAGTATCAAAGAGGTAGGCAAATGTGATTAATATTATAACTCCAAATGTGAGAATGATCTAATTGGTAATGGTATGTTTGTATAATAAAGTATGCGATGAAATATTCTTATGTATTAGTGCATATTCTGCCCAAAAGCCTTATGATCTGAGTATGGGTTGGGTTGAGCTAGATGTGCCAGTACAAGGTAAGGATTATGATTTGTAAGCTTACATATATGTGATAAGGAATATGTTGGTTCTTTATGTGCCTATGGTAATTTAGTACTTGTCATGTTGAAATACTTAAAAGTATGGATGTGATTATGAACAAGTGGAAAGGATTATTGAAAGTTGAAAATCGATGAAGAATGTGCTTTGGAAATATTTAACCATCTAGGTCATTATTATTCGAAAGTATATATGTGGCAGCCAAGTGTTGCGTTTAATGATATTATAGATCGAGATGAAGCTCTAGATTAACTTCATCGAACAGTTGAAATGAATGACCAATGATAGTGATTGAGAACACTTTGTTTTGCTTAAAACTTACTAAGCATTAAATGCTTACTCCGTTCTTTGAATCTCTGTTTTATAGATTTTGGTTCGTCAGCTATCGGACTCGGGATTATTGAAGTCGAAGTCACCCACACTATCAAAACCCTTTTGGTACACTTTTGGTTGAACTCTGAAAATGGCATGTATAGTACTACCCTTTTTGTTGTGGGTCATGGACCCTTTGGATTTGTATAATTTTGGATAGCCATGCGAAAATGGCTTATATATGTTTGAGCATAATGTTATAATCATTTGGTACGGATATGCTTAACAAGGATTGGCCATGGGAATGGTTAATCACTATCATAATTTGTGCTATTTATGCTAAAAGGGCTAGTTGAATCATGGAAACTATGAAATAGGTAAAGTCTACCTTAAAGGCAGATGCTGACAGCAGCAGTGATGTAGATTTGGAAAATCACTAAAAATAGTAGGAATGGAATTAAATAGTGAATAAATTATGAAAACGAACCTTGATGAATCTATTTTCATAGGAAAGTAACGAAATGTTAATATGAACAGTATATTATGAGATGCTAAAGTTTTCGTGAGACAGGGCCAGAGCGGTTTCTGGATTCCCTGTTCTGACTTTGGAAATTCATTATAAATTAACCAGAGATAATTAGAAGTCATGCCATATATGAATAGATTCCTTTTTGAGTCTAGTTTCTATAGAAACAAACTAAATCAGTATTGAATCCCTGTACAGGGAGATATCCAAGTCGTAATACGCAAAGATCAGTGTAGTCGATCCCTGTAACATGGGAGATTTTGACTAATAAACTGTACTAATTGGCCCAACCAAAAATTCTAGAAAAAAATTTGTAGATGCATATATGAGTCTAGTTTCAGGGAAAAATAACGAAACTGATTTTCGAGTTGTGAAACTCAAGATATGATTTTTAAGGAGACAGTGACGCAGTTAGCCAGCTTGCCTGGAAAATTTTAAAATGGATTGTGCAAAGAAGTGATTTAAGTCTGCAAACCCCTCGTGTCCGACTCCGGCGACGGACTCGGGTACGGGGTGTTACAATAAACACCATTCCATCAACTTTTCCAATATATTAAATCATACAATATATGCAATAATAGTAAGAAATATAATTCAAACATAACATTGCATTATTATTATCATACGAACTTACCTCGATACAAAATATTAGCAATCGAGCCTATTCCTTGTAAACTTTGTTTTTCCCTCGATCACGACTTGAATCTCGTTTCTCTTGATCTATAATACCAAATTACTTTATTTAATACATACATTCATCAAAACAGCCTTTAATATGAACTTTGGAAAAATTACCATTTTGCCCCTAAACTTTTGCATAATTACACTTTTGCCCCTAGGCTCGGGAATTAAACTTCATCCCTTATTATTATGTTTTATGACATGCTGATCATTTTTCCCTTCTATGACAACATCAAATTCTCACTCTAACATGCACTTATGACTATTAGGTATTTTTATCGATTAAGTCCTTTTACTCGTTTTCACTTAAAACCGAGTAGCACAAGTTGTCTAACATAATTTAAAACCTCATATTCTATCATAAAACACAAAATACACAAATTTCACCTATGGGTATTTTTCCAAATACGAACCCTAGGTTGAATTATTGCTAGCATAAGCTTAATCAAGTTACTGGGATTCCAAAAACGTAAAGAACTTGAAAAATGAGGCTAGAACGGACTTACTATTGAGCTTGGAAAGCTTGAAAACCCTAGCCATGGCTTCCTCCATGCTAATTTCGGCCTCCATATGGAGAAGATGACCATTTTGTGTTATTTTTCCCATTTTATTTCATTTAATATACAAATGACCAAAATGCCCTTACTACTAAACTTTCAAAAAATTCCATCCATGTCCAATTTTTGTCTTAAAAACTCATAACAATTGAACACTTCTATCATGTAAAACCCAAATTTTACACTTTTTATAATTTAGTCCTTTTGACCAAATTGAGTGCCCAAACGTTGAAATTTTTTAACGAAATTTTCACGAAATCATTCCGTGAAATCGTAGACCATAAAAATATAATAAAAATAAAACTTTCCTCGTCAAATTTGTGGTCCTGAAACCACTGTTCTGACTAAGCCCAAAATCAGGATGTTACACGGTTATACTTTCCTCATTAGCTTAAGAACATAACGTTCATCGATGAACCATTTGGAATACTACTGGATATTCATTAAGCCTCAAACGTGGGTAAGGTGCCAATGCCATGTCCCAGACATGGTCTTACACTGGCTCACATAAGTTGATGCCATGTCCCAGACGTGTCTTACACTAGCTTATGTCTCGAGGTCGATGCATGTCCCAGACGTGTCTTACACTAGCTTACGTCTCGAGGTCGATGCATGTCCCAGACGTGTCTTACACTGGCTTAAGTCTCGAGGTCGATGCATGTCTCAGACATGTTGATCGCGTGACTTGTAACAAGTAATAAATATTTACAATGAGGATCAAACCTAGAGTAACTATTATCACGACGAAAAGGCTAGCGCACCTATCGAACAATAGTATAGTAATGGCAAGACCAGGATATCGCACCCAAGGGAACCAAAAGTATTAGTAATAACTATCTTTTTATTACTTAACCTAGAAATAAAGAGGGGTTGTTTATTAAACTAATTAACTAAACTAATTAACTAATTAAACTAAATCAATGAGAAAATTTGAAAAAATACTTGAAGAAAAGTAATTGATAAAGACGACATCCAAGGAAGAATCCATCTAGATTTCACTTGTTATCTGACTCTGAACCAGACGATTTATTCACTTGACTTGATTCGTGAGACTCCCTAACCTATATTATTATCTCTTTCAAGACTAATAACACCTAACCCTCAGTTGAATTAATCAAAATTTATTTCTTAATTAAAACCCCTAGGGAAGCAGTAAATCGATCTATGGACTCCCATATTAGGTTTCACCCTAATCCGGCAAAATCTCGAACCCTATTTCTAGGCATTGGATCAACTCCGCTTAATTATGCCAAATCTACTCTTAGACAGGGACTTTTGCTCCTCTTCATAAGCAAATCAAATCATGAATTAATACCCAGAATATTAACTCAAGCATTAAGACACATAATTAAGAACAAATCAAGTATTTATCATACAGTTCAGATAATAATAATAAGATCCATCATAGGTTTCAACCCCCTTAAGTATCTAAGAGGTTTAGTTCATAATAAAACATCTCAAAAGCGTGAAAATAACAAAACATAAAGAAAACTCTGAAACCCCTAAATGGATTCTGAGAGAGATCTTCAGTCTTAGAGTAGCTTCGGCTTTTGGGATGGATCGTCTGGCTTCCTTCAAGTAATTCCCGACGTGTGGTTCTGTACTCCAGAAAAGTTCTAGAGGGGAGCGGCCCCTTTCTAAGTCATACTTAGGGTGTTTATATAGACTTTGGATTGGTTTTCTTCCTCCCTAAGTGTCCTTTTCCATGTAAAATCAACTCTTTGAAAACGGGACATGCCCATGTGCCACGGCCATGTGATGTGATTGCTAGCCTGTTCGATCTGTTAAATTGTACACAGCCGTGTGGGTCAATGGCCAGGCCGTGTGAATCGTGGTCGACACCCTCGAAAGACACGGGCTTGTGAGCTGCCCGTGTTGCAAGGCTTAGGCCGTGTCATCTTCTCGATTTGGTCCATTTTGTCCCTTTTTGGCTCGTTTTTGGCTCCTTTTGACTCTTGGTGCTTTCCTGAGTACAAAACATGAAATAATCAGATTAAAAGCACCAAAATTCATAAATCTAGTAATAAACATCCATAAATATGCTAGGTATTTGGGGTAAAAATATGTATAATTTGGCGTTTATCAAATTCCCCAACACTTAAGCATTTGCTTGTCATCAAGCAAAACTCTCATTTACTTCTAGAATTCATTCCTTTCAATCATATAATCATTACTGATAATGTTACAAACTATTCCACGGAAAATCATACAGTGAGAGTTCAACTATAGGGGCATTAAAAGCCTCAAACAATCAAAATTGAATATTTTGATAAAAAAATTATAGGTAATCTTCTTCATCTAAGTATTTAGTCCTAAATATACAAGAGATAACATCCTCACTAAGGATTCACTCAAATCACTCAAAGTTTTTAAGGTTCAAGATTAAGCACTCGATTGTCTAACATGAGAAGTTATTACCATAGGCTTGCATGAAAATCAAATCTCCACCACTTGTAAATGATATGATACACTAATCAAAAGGTCTTTGCATGGTTGTAACGGGGTTTAGGTTACGGGTATGGATACAAGCTGAAGAGACATAGGTTAGAATCGAGATAATTTCAATATATTAGCCCACTATCGAAAACTTAATTACTGAATCACAAATAAATATCTAGAACTATATTACATGAGCTCATGACAACTTTAGCTTGCTGAGGATTACAATAATAATACTGAGTTTTTTTTTTTAAGAACAAATCAAGTCAATACAATGTAGAAATCATACTTCCTGATTCAGTCACAAAAAATGGTGAACATAGTGAGGTAACAATATTAAAAATAATCCCGATAAAAAAGGGTAAATTAAGTAAGAGGATTTCAACAATAATGGGTTAATGGGTTAATGATGAGGGTTAATTAATAAAAAGGGTTAGTAGGCTCAAGGGGTTTTACTAAGGGTTTAATTATGTGGGAAGGCTTTTTATGGAGTAAGTGGGTTAAATCCTAAGTGCCTTTATCATCTCAGTATATCAAACCATACGTTTGATCTCGACATGTATAATCAAAGCAAGTTCTAGAATAACAGTTCAATGTTGACACACTCAAACCACAAAAGAAGTGAGCAAGAAAGAAAGCTATATGCTCAAAAGGCTAAAAAGTCTCACCAAAAATTTAGGTTTTTGATGTCATTCCTGTATACTTAAGATTTCAAGATAATACCTCAATTTAGGAAAATAATCTAAAAATTTTAGTTCTCAAAATATCAATTTATCATGCTCGATTCTCTAATATCCTATAATAAAAAAATCATGCATAATTCCCATGGTCTAATTCATGACATATCAACAATAATTATAGATCAATCAGAATTCATTCGATCAATATTATGAGAAAATCACTTAAGCACAAGATCAAATTCAGGGATTTGAGAATAATGCAAAAAGTTAGGCATCATGTTCATGTTCACCCCCCACACTTAAGATGTACATTACCCTCAATGTACAAAGATAAATTATTCAAAATAAAGAAAATCATAAGAGGGAAAGAGGTGAAACTCCCTGTTATATGGATGTGGAGCTTGATTCTGAGGCTGGAGTGTTTGGGGAAAGTGGTAGCTGCCACTGTTCGTAGCTAGATGAAGAAATTGGGTCATTGAACGTGGCACTCGTGAGGTATTGTTTCCCATTTGTTTTCTCATTCCCTAAAATATTCCTAGCAGCTTTGCTTGGAAGTCTGTAGAATCATGAAGAGCTTATTAAGAGTTGGTGTGGAAGAGAGTGTAGTGGGATTACTTGTTAGAGATACCGAAAAAATGAAGAAAGTAAAATTTACTAATATAGATATTTCTTTCAAAAGAAAATAATAAAATTGGAATGAAAATAAAAAGAAAAATAAAAATAAAAAGATAAGAGGATTCAATAATCCTCGTCAGTGGGGCCCTCAAGTGGTGGCGCTAGAGTGGCAATGTGAAAGTGCTAGCACAGCTGCTGCATCATGGCTTGTATGTCGTCCATCTATCTATCACGTCGCCGATCTCACTCATGGATCATCTCAAACTGGGTAGTGCAATACTGCTTGAAGTGAGCGAGTCAGTCGGAAAGGTGTGCCAATGAAGCAGCCGCATGAACTAGTAGTTCCCTAAGTCGCGTGGTAGAAGGCTGCTCGTGCTGTGGGGGGACATCATCAGGAATGTCCTCAAGATCCTCCTCGCCAATTGCATGAGCTAGACGATACTGAGGAGGATCAGTTTCACGTCGGTGCTTAATTATCTTCATGTGTAACATAGTGTGATGCCCCGTGCGGACATCTGACCTATCAGTGTGAGTGCTGATGACTGGGCCACGATGTTGAGGAGGCCAAAGTGTCTAGCAAGGCACGTCACGTAAGGGCCAGTAGAGATTACTCCCTTCGATGCCCTCGGTCTGATGGCGAATGGCGAAAGTAATAAAGTATGCCAAGGCAGTCACGTGTGCATTCACCATGCACCATAAATACTAGGCGTCATGGGTGTTGATGACGCCGGTGCTTTCTCTTCTTTTGGTCAAAGTGTGTGCCAATATGGCATGTAGATAGCATAGGGAAGGGGCGAGAGCTGAGGCCTTCGAGCGGCTAGGGTCGTAGGTGGAAGAGAGTCGTGCCAAAGCTTTCCAGCACAAGGAGGGTGAAATGTGGATATTGCGTGGTAGTGTATTCATGTCCTCCTCCTCCATAAACTCATCGATGTAAAGTCCCAGAGCAACTCCAATCTCTAGGACACTCATCGTGCGAACTAGACAGCCTAATCGGAAGTGAATGGTGCCGGGGTCATCATTGTTCGTCATCACCACCTGTAAATAAAAAGTAGAGCATAATTCTAAAGTTAGCTCTAAATAAGTGGGTTCGGTAATAGTGGAGAACCATTCCCATGGGTCTGTTGACAAGAGGGCGTGGATGGCATCAGCTAGCTGGACTTGCTCTACGGCAGCCCAGTCGATGCAGGGACCCATAGTGAGGCAACACGCGCGTAGTATTTGAAATAGCTCATTCTACGAAACTTGCAAAAACTCAAGGAATGGGTGGTGAACTTCGGCTGTAGCAGGTCCTCCATGTCTCTTTGAGGATAGGATCACGGTCGTCTTGCCTCTCGATGATGACATAATGTATCTAAAAATGTATAAGCATTGATATAGTAGGTCCAAGATGTGTTAACATTTAACTATATCAAGCGAGAGGTGAAAAATTTATATGATTATTCAAAAGCATTTACTGGAATCAAAGAGGTATCATCAATTAAGCAAGAATCCTAAAACTAGCATATGCTATTTAGTAGTTTAAACAATTAAAATATAGAAAATACTAAAGCAAATTCCTAAAGTATTCAGGTTGAGAAAGTGAACCAAAAACTATTGTAGGGCAGCGCACGGGCGTGTTGATGGTGAGCACGAGTATGGAGCGTGAGTGTTCAGCCATGTGGAGGAAAAATGGAAGGAAAAGAGAGGGGAAAGTGAGGATTGATGCAAGGGGAGTGGATTTGAGAGTGGTTTGGGGGTTGGTGAAGTGAGAATCTGGGGAATGGTGGCCAGAATAGGGATTAGGGAGTGGAGAACGGGAGATTTCAGCTAGGGTTTTGAAAGGAAGAAGAAAATGAACTGTGATTTGCATATATAGGGGAGGTGCACACGGCCTATGGCCACGCCTGTGTACTCTGAAAGTAAGCCCGTGCTTTTAGAATTTTACAATTTAGGTCGTGGCTATCTACTATTACACGCCCGTGTGTCTGGGGCGTGTGTGGCACATGACCATATCTCATGGTCGTGCCTAGCCTTGTTCGCTTCTCCCATGCTCGTGTGTTAGGGTACCACGCCTGTGTATTGTTGTCCACGGCTTATCGACACGGGCGTGTCTCACACCCGCGTCGAAGAAACGAAATCAAGCCTTGCCCCTGGCACGCCCGTGTTTTTCCATTCACATGCCCGTGTTCACCTATCAAATTCAACCATGGCCATGTCGCACGGCCGTGTTTAAGGGATTTACCGAATTGTTCATCTGAGTAGTCTTTCTTTGTCGCATTAGGGTATGGCACACGAGGTTTATATTCGACAGTCGCTAGTTTGTTTGTATTTTGACCTACCTCATCTCTCCATTTGCTTACCACAGTTTCTTGCCTCGGTTCTGGTTCAGGTTCAACAATTCCTTTGTTATCTTGATTATTAATTGCGTTGAGTTATTCCTTAGGTTAGGTTCGGTATTACTTGGCAAACTACCTTGTGGTCGTTCGGAGATCAGTTTGGAAAGCTAGCCTATCTGAGTTTCGAGTCCTTGGATCAATGCTTGTTGATTTTTAAGTGCTGTCTCAGTATTTTGGAAATGGGTTTCTGACATTGATATGAACTTTGAGAGCATCTCTTCAAGATTTGGCTTCTTTTCCTGTTGGTAGGGTGGTTGTTGAAAACCCTGAGGATTTTGTGGCTTTTGATTCCCTTGACCACCCAGGAGAAATTTGGGTGGTTCCTCCAACCTGCATCATAAATATTACTGTATGGGTTATTTTGAGATCTAAAGTTATTATTACCCATATAGTTGACTTATTCCTCTTCGGTTGTAGGATTGAAGGATTGATATTCTGTATGCACATCTTCTCTGCTTGAGTCACACCTCATTACTGGATGTACCTGCGTAGAACTAAGAAAACCATCAATCTTTTTATTGAGAAGTTCTACCTGGTTTGACAGCATAGTAATTGAGTCGACGTTATAAACGCTGGCTATTTTTGTTTGCTTAGTCCTCATGACTTACCACTGATAGTTATTCAGTGACATTTCTTCAATGAATTCATAAGCCTCTTCAGGTGTTTTGTTGTTGATGGTTTCGTCAGCAGCTGCGTCAACCATTTACCGAGTCGAGGGATTCAAACCATTGTGGAATGTTTGTACTTGTAGCCAAAGCGGTAGCCCATGGTGAGGGCACCTTCTCAGTAAGTCCTTGTATCTCTCCCATGCATCGTAAAGTGTTTCTAAATCCATCTGCACAAAAGAAGAGATATCATTACGTAATTTAGCCATTTTAGCCGGCGAAAAGTATTTTAGTAAAAAATTTTCGGTCATTTGTTCCCAAGTAGTAATTGACCATCGTGGTAACGAGTTAAACTACTGTTTAGCTTTATTCCTCAATGAAAAAGGAAATAACTAAAGACGAATGACATTATCAGAAACGCCATTGATTTTGAATGTATCGCAGAATTCCAGAAAATTTGCTAAGTGAGTGTTGGGATCTTCATCCTGCAAACCATCAAACTGAACAAACTGCTGTATCATCTGAATAGTGCTAAGTTTTAATTCAAAAGTATTTGTAGCTACAAAGGTCTAACTATACTAGATTCAGTTCCTATTAAAGAAGGTTTAGCATAATCATACATAGTGCATGGAGCAGGCTTTTGATTAACCACAATTGCAGGAGGTAGCTAATTGCCTTGGTTTTCAACCATCTCTTCGGTTGGGGGTTGAGTATCGTCTTCTTTCTCATTCTCTATGTATCTTAAGCTACGTCTTATTTCTATTTGGTTTCTACGAGCTGTGTGATCGATTTCTTCGTCAAAATGTAATGGACCCGATGGGTTTCTTCTAGTCATAAACTATAAAAACCTGCCAAAGAAAAATAAATAATAATAAAAATAAAATTAAACTAAATTGCAAGAAAAATAAATGGCTAAAGTAATAAAAATTGTGCGTTCCTAATATTTTAGTTCCCCGGCAACGGTGCCAAAAACTTGATCGCGTGATTCGTAACAAGTAATAAATATTTATAATGCAGATCAAACCTACACTAACTATTATCACGATAAAAAGGCAAGCGCACCTATCGAACAATAGTATAGTACCCAAGGGATATCGTACCCAAGGGAACCAAAAGTACTAGTAATAACTATCTTTTTATTATTTAACCTAGAAATAAAAAGGGGTTGTTTATTAAACTAATTAACTAAACTAATTAACAAATTAAACTAAAACAAAGAGAAAATTTGGAAAAATACTTGAAGAAAACTAATTGATAAAGATGACACCCAAGGAGGAATCCACCTTGATTTCACTTGTTATCTGACTCTGAACCAGACGATTTATTCACTTGACTTGATCCTCGAGACTCCCTAACCTATATTATTATCTCTTTCGAGACTAATAACACCTAACCCTCAGTTGAATTAATCAAAATTTCTTTCTTAATTAAAACCCCTAGGGAAGCAGTAAATCGATCTATGGACTCCCATATTAGGTTTCACCCTAATCCGGCAAAATCTCGTAACCCTATTTCTAGGCGTTTGATTAACTCCGCTTAATTATGCCAAATCTACTCTTAGACAGGGACTTTTGCTCCTCTGCATAAGCACATCAAATCATGAATTAATACCTGGAATATTAACTCAGGCATTAAGACACATAATTAAGAACAAATCAAGTATTTATCATACAGTTCAGATAATAATAACAAGATCCATCATAGGTTTCAACCCCCTTAGGTATCTAAGGGGTTTAGTTCATAATAAAATAAGTGTGCATCTCAAAAGTGTGAAAATAACAAAACATAAAGAAAACTCTAAAACCCCTGAAGGAATTCTAAGAGAGATCTTCAGTCTTGGAGAAGCTCCGGCTTTTGGGATGGATCGTCTGGCTTCCTTCAAGTAATTCCCGGCGTGTGGTTATGTACTCCAAAAAAGTTCTGGAGGAGAGCAGCCCCTTTCTAAGTCATACTTAGTGTGTTTATATAGGCTTTGGATTGGCTTTCTTCCTCTCTAAGTATCCTTTTTCGTGTAAAATACAACTCTTTGAAAAAGGGACATGCCCGTGTGCCACGGCTGTGTGACTTGATTGCCAGGCCGTGCTCGATTCGTTAAATTGCACACGGCCGTGTGGGTCAATGGCCAGGCCGTGTGAATCGTGAAAACCTTGGTCGACACCCTCGAAAGAAACGGGCGTGTAAGCTGCCCATGTGGTAAGGCTTAGGCCGTGTCATCTTTTCGATTTGGTCCATTTTGTCCCTTTTGGCTCGTTTTTGGCTCCTTTTGACTATTGGTGCTCTCTTGAGTACAAAACATGAAATAACTGGATTAAGAGCACCAAAATCCATAAATCTAGTAATAAACATCCATAAATATGCTAGGTATTTGGGGTAAAAATACGTATAATTTGGCGTTTATCACATGTCTTTCACTAGCTCTCGTCTTAATACCGATGCCATGTTCCAGACACGGTCTTACACTGGCTCTCATAATATGGCCGAAGCATGTCCCAGACATGTCTTACATTAGCCAAAAATAACCCGTATGTCATGGCATGAATATACGATTTATTTCCTAGGTTCAAACGGGAACTCTACTATCTCTACTATCATTATACATTATCAGTTCCGCAATTAAGCAATTCATGCTACATTATTTCAAAGACAATTCAACACATACATTAGCAATGTAGTTGTACTATTTACATGTAACTTACCCCGAATTACAAAATGTGGAAACTAGTTGGTTTAATTAATTTGCTTGACTTTCCCTCGATCTAGGTTTGGATTTGGCAATTCTCGATCTAAAATAGCAAAACAAACTCATTTAATCACTAAATAAAATTAAGCAATTAAAAATTCACATCTTTGGTAAAATGACCGTTTTTCCCCTAAACTTTGGCAAAATGACCATTTTACCCCTATACTCGAAAATCAATTTTTATCGAATTTCTTCGCATCTTTAGCTTAGTAGGACTCTTTTCACTCTTATAGGAACCCCAAATTTTCTCTATATCACACATTTATCAATTATTTTACAACTTGTGCAAAATAGTCCCTTTAGGTGTTTTCATGGTAACACCTTTCACAGAAGTTGTCTATTACACAACTAAGACTCATATTCTTCCATAAAATTTTGGAAAAAACCCTAAATGCTCTCAAGGAAAAACCCTAGACCTTTTACCATTTTGCAAGATATGCCCTTCATTTGAATGCTCATGCTTGAAGGGTCTCAAAAATGCAAAAATTCATCAACAAGGGGTATGGAAATTACTTACTTGTGAGTGCTTCAAGTTGCTAAAAATTTTTAAGCTCCCAAACCTTATTCCATGGCTAATTTTTGGCGGATAAAAGAGATGAGTAAGGGATGATGTCATCATTCTTTTATTTATTTCTATTTTAGTCAAAATCGGTCACTTAACCCAACAAATTTTAAAAATTTTGACCACATATGACTCCTATGGCCGGCCACTCTATTTCTAGGGGTCTAATTGCCCTTTAAAATCCCTAATTTTTCTTCTCTAATAAAATAACACCTTTAGATATAAAAATAGAACTTTTACACTTTATGTGATTTAGTCATTTTTCGCAATTGGGCCCACAAACATCAAAATTAACTCACCAAATTTTTCATGTACTAATATAAACATGCTATGACTCCAAAATAATAATAAAATAATTTTTAAAACTTCAAATTTGTGGTCCCGAGACCACTATTCTAACTAGCCCCAAAATTAGGCTATTGTAACGAGTCACCTGGGATTTCTTCCAAGTCAAATTTTGAAAGAAATACATCAGTCAGAGATTCATCGATCAGAAATGTAAAGATTTTCTCAAACTTAAACAAGGTTGTATGTCTGTCACAGAATACGAACGAGAATTTGTAAGATAGAGTCAATATGCTCGTGAATGTGTATCTTCCAAGGCAATAATGTGCAAAATGTTTGAGGATGGCTTAAATGAAGATATTCATTTGCTATTTGGAATTGTTGAAATTAAAGAATTTTTTGTGCTTGTTGAACAAGCATGTAAAGCTGAAGATCTTGGGAAAGAGAAAAGAAAAGCTGATTTTGAAGCTAGATAAGTACTAAAGAGATCATCGAGTAAATCATTTCAGTCTGTATCAAAGAAATTCAGAGATGATAATAGCAGTTCAAAGGCTAATGTGGGGCATTCGAATAGAGATAGTGCTAGATCGCAGTCAAACTTCAAAGCTCCAGCTACATCCGTTGCTAGTGTCAGAAATGCTAAATCTGATTACCTTAAGTGCAATCATTGTGGTAAAAAACATCCCGATAATTGTAGACTGTATGATCGGGCTTGTTCCAGATGTAGATCGTTAGACCATTTTATTCATGATTGCCCTGAATCTGTCGAGCAAGAAAGTGTGCAAAATTTGAGACCGAGTGGCAATGCTTCTCATGGTAGACCTCCCAGAAATATGGGAAATGTAAGTGGGAGTCAGAGAGGGACAAAAGATACAGCTGTTAAATCTGAGGCTCGTGCACCTGCCAGAGCCTATGCTATTCGATCTCATGAGGAAGCATCATTGCCAGATGTGATTACGGGTACATTTACTCTTTATGATACTTCTGTGATTGCTTTGATAGATCCTAGATCAACACATTCATATATATGCATGAACTCAGTGAACAGTAAGACTTTCCCTGTAGAGTCTATTGAATTTGTAATTAGAGTTTCGAACCTCCGAGGCAGATGTGTTTTGGTTGATAAAGTTTGCAAGAATTGTCCATTAATGTTTCGAGACATTTGTTTTTCGGCTGATCTGGTGCTATTACCTTTTGATGAATTTGATATAATTCTAGGTATGGATTGGTTCACTTTGCAAGATGCTGTTGTTAACTGAAAACAAAAAACTATTGATTTGAGATGCAAAAATGATGAAATAGTCAGAATTGAATCTAGTGATTTGAATGGACTGCCTGCTGTGATATCTTCAATGAAAACTTTGAATATTGTGAGAAAGGGTTGCGAAGCCTACTTTTCTTATGTAATTGATTCGAAAGTAACAGAAAAGAAAGTTGAATCAGTGTCTGTTGTGTGTGAGTTTCCTGATTTGTTTCCTGAAGAACTTCTGGGTTTACCTTCAGTTAGAGAAGTAGAATTTGGCACTGAATTAGTACCTGGTACTACTTCGATTTCGGTAGCTCCTTATAGAATGGCTCCAATCGAATTAAAAGAATTAAAGTCTTAGTTGCAAGAAATAACTGATAGAGGGTTTGCTAGATCGAGTTTCTCACCTTGGGGTGCTCTGGTTCTATTCGTGAAAAAGAAAGATTGTACAATGAGAATGTGTATAGATTATCGTTAGTTGAATAAAGTGACTATCAAGAATAATTATCCTCTGCCTCAAATTGATGATTTGTTTGATCAGTTGAAAGGAGCTACTCTGTTTTCGAAAATAGATTTGAGATCAGGCTATTATCAGTTGCGAGTGAAAGACTCAAACATTTCGAAAACTTCTTTCAGAATGAGGTATAGCCACTATGAATTTTTAGTTATACCTTTCGAATTGACTAACGCACCTGTTATTTTTATGGATTTAATGAATAGAACATTTAGACCATATTTAGATTGATTTGTTGTTGTATTCATTGATGACATATTGATTTATTCATGTGATGAATCTGAACGTGTCAAGCATTTGAGATTGGTGCTACAGATTCTGCGAGATAAACAGTTGTATGAAAAAATTAGCAAATGTGAATTTTGGTTGCATGAAGTCGGTTTTCTGGGTCATATTGTATCGGCATCTGGTATTCAAGTTGATCCAAATAAGATTTTAGCTATTTTGGATTGGAAACCTTTGAGGAACGTCTCTGAAGTCTGCAGTTTTTGGGACTTGCTGGTTATTATAGAAGGTTCGTAAAAGGATTTTTATGATTGTAACTCTATTGACAAAGCTACTTTAGAAAGATGTGAAGTTTGAATGGTCTAGAAAGTGTCAAAATAGCTTTGATCAGTTGAAAACTTTGTTGACTGAAGCTCCGGTATTGGCACAACTCGAATCGGGTAAAGAACTTATAATCTATAGTGATGCTTCATTGATCAGTCTGGGATGTGTTTTAATGCAAGAAGGAAAAGTTATTGCTTATGCTTCAAGACAGTTAAAGCTGCATGAAAAGAATTATCTGACACACGATTTGAGTTAGCCGAGATTGTGTTGGCTTTAAAATTTGGCGTCACTATCTATTCGGTGAGAAATGTCATGTATATTCTGATCATAAGAGTTTGAAATATCTGGTGACTCAGAAAGATTTGAATCTGCGACAAAGAAGATGGATTGAATTGTTAAAAGACTATGACCTTGTGATTGATTATCATCCGAGTAAAGTAAATGTTGTTGCTGATGCTTTGAGTCAAAAATCATTATTTGCTCTGTGTGTGATTAAAGCTCATTTGGTTTTGTCTGACGATGGTTCAGTTTTAGCTAAATTGAAAGCAAGACCTTTTTTTTTACAACAAATTATCGAAGCTTAGAAGATTGATAATGAAATTTTAGCTAAAGGAGCTCAGTGTGATGTAGAGTCTAGTTTAGAATTTAGAGTTGATAAAGATGATTGTCTGAGATTCTGAGATAGAATTTGTGTTCCAAGAAATCTAGAGTTAATTCAGATGATTTTGAGTGAAGCTCATAATAGTCAGTTATCTATGCATCCGGGTAGTACGAAAATGTATAATGATCTGAAACAACATTACTGGTGGTCTGGAATGAAAAGAGATATCTCTGACTTTTTTTTGAAATGTTTGATCTGTTAGCAAGCTAAAGCTAAACATTAGCTGCCATCCGGTTTGTTACAATCGATTATGATTCTAGAGTGGAAATAGGATCGAGTGACAATGGATTTTGTTTCAGGTTTACCCCTGTCTCTAAGAAAAAAAGATACTATCTGGGTTGTAGTTGATCGATTGATGAAATCAGTTCATTTGATTCTGGTTCAATCTGATTACTCGTTGGATAAATTAGCTGAGTGATACATTTCTGATATAGTAAGATTGCATGGTGTGCCATTGTCTATAGTGTCAGACAGAGATCCGAGATTCACATCACGATTTTGGAAGAAATTACGAGATGCTCTAGATATGAAATTGCACTTCAGTACTGCTTTTCACCCGCAAACGGATGGTCAATCCGAGCAGATTATTCAGATAATCAAGGATATGTTAAGATGTTGCATTCTTGAGTTTCAAGGTACGTGGGATCAGTATTTATCTTTGATTGAACTCGTTTATAATAATAGTTTTCAGTCGAGCATTAAAATGGAACCGTACGAAGCTTTATATGGTCACAAATGCCGTACACCTTTGTATTGGACTGAGTTCAACAAAAATAAGATTCACGAGATTGATTTGATAAAAGAAACTGAACAAAAAGTAAAAGTGATCTGAGATGGCTTAAATGGAGCTTCTGATTGTCAGGAATCTTATGCGGATCTGAAAAGAAAAGATATTGAGTTTGTGATCGATGACAGAGTGTTTTTGAAGGTGTCTCTGTGGAAGAGATTACTTCGGTTCGGTAGAAAAGGAAAATTGAGTTCAAGGTTCATTAGGCCGTATGAGATTATCGAGCATATTGGGCCGGTAGCATATAGATTATTGTTGCCACCAGAGTTAGAAAATATTCATGATGTGTTTCACATATCAATGCTTTAACGTTACAGATCTGATCCGTCACGTGATTTCCCTGTCTGAGATTGAAATTCAGTCTGATATGACTTACAAAGAAAAGCCGATCCTATCTTAGCTCGCGAGGTTAAAGAACTGCAAACAAAGAAAATTAAGTTAGTAAAGGTGATGTGCATTGACACGGTATTGAATATGCCACATGGGAGCCTGAAGATACTATGAGACGACAATATCCGAATCTGTTTAACGGTAAGATTTTTGGGGACGAAAATCCCTAAAGGAGGGAGAATTGTAACAGTCCGATTTAGACCATAGTTGGGACAGTGGTTTTGAGACCACATATCCGAGTCAAAAACATTTAAATATTATTTTTTGTGTTTATGATATGTGAATAAGCATGTGTGAAAATCTCGTATGGAAATTTGAACGTTTGTGTGCTTAATTTTGAAAAAGGACCTAATCGCGTAAAATGTAAAAGTTGCTTCTACTTGTTAAAAGTGCTTATTTGTGAGGTCTTTATGTGGTTTTTTAACCATTGAATATATTAAATGACATAAATGGCATTATGTTTAATGAATAAAGGATTTTATAACAAAGGGCAAATTTGGAAATTTGTTAATGATATGTTTTATAATAAAACAAAAGCATAAATTAAGTAATTTTTCTTTCATCTCTGTCGAAATTGAAGAGAAAAGTAAGGGTTTATGTGTTTGAAGAATTCGACCAACATCTAGCTTGATAAATGTCCGTTTTTGTTTGGTTTTTAATAATTTCTACGTTTTTCTAATCGTTGCTTCGTATATTATCAAACCCATGTCTTAATTTCTAATTTTGTTAATGATTTTGAAATGTTCCATGGATAAATTCATGAGCTTTGTGATGTTATATGCTGAGATATGAAAGCTTGATGTTGGGCTTATATGTTTTGTCTTTGGATTTTTGATGAATTTGAGCAATATGAGCTAAATTGTGAAATCTGTAAATTGAATGACTAAAATGTGAAATAAATGAAATGTGTGGACTTCTATGAGAGCTATGAATTTTCGGCAAAGCATGAGTATATACAAATTTTGTGTATTTTGTGATTTTATGAATTAGGGACTAAAGTGTCAAAATGTAAATATGTGAGGGCTAGTTTACAAAATGCCCTAATTATGTGTATATGGATTGTTTTGAATGAATGTGTGATTGAATAAGTTAAATTTGAATTGATTTAGATCGGGAACTAAAGAATACGAAATTAGATTGGGGAAAGTCGAAAGTCGTCGAGTAACCTATTCAGTTTATCCGAATCTGTACTAGGTAAGTCAATATACAATAAACGTGTTTTGAATTGATTTGTTATTATTCATATGATATTGAATTGTGTTGAATGAATGTCTGAGCTAAATATATACTATCTGAGAAAGTATCGACAAAGTTCTGACGTCCGAAAAGCCCAGTACGAACCCTAAGAATAGTTAGGATACATATGTCATGACATAGGATCTGATATGTGTTTTTGTGCAAGAACAAGTCTAGGCATCGAATTTTCTTTTACGTGTAAAACCATGTCTTGGACTTCGGCATCGTATCTGATTTCGTGTAACACCCTGTCCGGGATAGTGGCATCGATGTTTGATTACATGTAAGACCATGTCTGGGACGTTGGCATTGTATATGTTCTCTGATCTATCCACGTATCCTTACGTTTCCAAATGGTTCAACGGGCATTACGAGAAAATGAATGATTAAGTGAATATATATCCAATTCAGGTACATTCGAATTATGTACTATATTTGGAAATAAAAGGTAAGTATATGTGCAAATGATGATTTATGATCCAAGTATATGAATTTGAAGTTTGTGTTGGTATTTGGATCTAAAGTATGTGTAATTTGATGATGTTTATATGCTTTAAATGATAAGTTTATTTGTATATGGCTTACTAAGCTTCTGAAAGCTTACTTTGTGTGTGTTTGTATTGTTTTATAGGTATCAAAGCTACTGTGATCTCGAGGACTGTCGAGGATCATCACCACACTATCGAATATCATTTTGGTACCTTTTGAAAATATATATAGTAAAGTACGGCATGTATAGGCTAGAAGTACTTTGGATAGAATTTGTAATGTTTATATTTAGATATGTGATATGGTTGTGTTTATGTTTTGATTTTGGTATATGAAATGTGATGCAAAATGATCTGTTTGAGGTGTTCATGAATGGCTATGAGAAATGGTAAGTTTGGCAAGTTTTGGTTTGAGATTTGATCTTATGTTTTGGCACAATTGAGTTGAGTTTATAAGAATGTAAATGGTTGATAATGTTATGGCATGAATTTGGTATGGTTTGGTTTAGAAATTAGCTGAAATTATTGTGTAAATATGCTTGGTTTGGTGTTTGTAGGTTGACACAAATTGGGGTGGCAAGTTGGCTATTCACATGGCCTATTTTTGTCCACACGGGCGTCTGTCTCAGCCGTGTGCGGCACATGGCTATGTTACATCCCCTCGGGTACCTTACAATTTGTAAGTCAGGCTCGAGCATGGCCAAAGCACACGGGCGTGTGGCTAGCCGTGTGACCCAAGTCAGTTTCGACCACAGCCAAGTCATACGGGCGTGTTTGTGGTTGTGTGAGTAAGTTAGTATGTAAGCCCTGTTTTGACATGGCTAAGGCACACGGGCGTGTCTAAGGCCATGTAAGACATGCGGCTTGTTCACACGGGCGTGTGACCTTTACTTTTTGAAAATGTTTAAGTTTTGGAAAAATTTTGTATGTGTTCGGTTTAGTCCTGACCGCTTTCTAAAGCATGTTTAAGGTCTCGATGACCTTAATAAGGGACTCTCTATTGATGCTGATCTCTGATGCTTTGATGATTATGAAATGAAAGTTAAATGTTCCAATTTCTTTGGTAATGCCTTTAACCCTAGTCTGGCGATGGATACAGGTTAGGGGTGTTATAAGACCCCTAACTGAATGGAATAATTGAATAACTGTAATACCCGTATATGATATGTATGACTGTGTACTGAGCATGTGGTCAATACAGTATTGAATATATGCATGGCACCTTGATTTGGCATGACATTACTATACGATGCATTGCTTTGGGGATGGGTTGATATTGATCGGAGGAAGTGTGCTGAAAGGCTTTGAGTCTAATTTACTAGTAGCATTGCTGCAAATTGTTGTCTAATGCTGCATTTAGTATTACATGGAATGTAGGGATGGGTGGGTTGATTATATCCCCATATGGAGTGCAGGGTTGGGCGGAGATGGAGTGTAGAGGCTGCATGGGTAGGATTTTGTGATTTCAAATCTATTACTATTACTGTACTGTGACGGTCTAAGGCCCTAATGCTTACTGTACTGGGATGGGCTAAGGCCCAAATTGGGCTGATACTAGTACTGAAAAAGGGCTTAGTCCCAGACAGCGATTGGTTGTATATTGTTTGTTGTTCCGTATAGGGGTTACACATTGATTTTATGAAAACTCACCCTTCCACTTAATCTGTACAGGTAACCCCTAGACTTAGGCGGACCGGAGCAGCGGAGGTCTCAGTGGTGGCCACATGATCTCTTTAAAACTGTTTATAGTAATTTTATGATTTTAAGGTTAATTGGGTGTTTTGCTATAATTATGGCCTCTACGTATTTCTGGCTTAAAATTTAGATTTTATACAGTTTTATGTTTTACAACTACTAGTGGTAGGAAAAAATCGGGTTTTCAAACTAGATGAACATTTTATCAAAGTACCACATATATGCAAATTGTTTTAAAAAGCTTCCGCTAAGTATAACGTTTTGGAAATAAACAATGATTTGTAAAGTATAACGCTTTTGAAAATGAATAACATTTTTGAAAACAAAAGACACGGTTAAAAATAATTCAAGATCATGAATGGTAGTTTAAATAGAGAAATTGTTTTAGCATCATTATGATTTCAAAAGCACTATCATGTAACACTGGCAGATTCAACAGTAATGTCTAGGCCGGGTTTGGGGTGTTACATTTACTGGTATCAGAGTCAAGTTCCAAAACTCGGCTATGGATTTGGGTTTAAAAAGTAAAACTTGTTTTTAACTGATTTTTGAATACAGGAATGTTTTTACTAAACATGTGGTACATTCAGTCTCCAGCATCGATCCTGTAAGTTCTTTGAAATTGTTATGTGTTTTAAACTGAAACTGTTGTAGATAGATTGTACCAAAAACACTTAAGTTAGTGTATATTGATATTATAGTAAAACTGATAGACATTGCGTTGTACGAAAACAAACCTTACACTACTAATATTACCTCACATATGATATTTGTTAATAATTACTGAAACTGTAAACTGATGCATAAAATCGTTAATACAGATAAAATGCGAACAGACAATGAGCACGAGAGGTACTAGAGGGCACGGTACTAGAGGCCGTGGTAGAGGCCGTAGAGGGGCTCAAGCTGGGTCATCATCATCAAGAAACCTGCCTGATCTGGACACTAGTGAGATGTCTCTTTCACCAGTGACTGAGACTGGATTTGGGTCATATGATTGTGAGGCTGGGGACAACGTATTGTCCCAAGCCATGATGTGAATTCTGGAAAGAGACACTGGGCCCAATACTAGAGCTGAAGGCCGCGGGTCAGTTACGGAATGACTCCGGTCTAACGGAGCTGAGCTTTCAGGGGTATTGTTGGAGTTGCCCCTAACATGGCTAAGTACTGGATAGAGGCCACAGAGAGGATTATGAACGATCTGGACTGCACCCCTGAGTAGAAACTAAAGGGTGTTGTATCACTGCTATGTGATGAGGCATATTAGTGGTGGTTCACTGTTAATGAGGGCACTCAGCCTAAACGACTAACCTGGGAGTTCTTCAAGTCTGCCTTTCATGGGAAATATGTAGGGGCCAATTACGTGGATGCCCATAGCAGAGAGTTCCTAAATTTGACCCAGGGGATAGATCAATGGCCGAGTATAAGGCCAAATTCTTGCAATTGAGCCGCTATGTGCGAGGTATGGTGGCCACTAAGTATGAGGGATGTGTTCGCTTCGAGGATTGCCTCAGGGATAATCTGAGGGTTCTGATAGCTCCACAGAGGGAACGAGACTTTGCTGTACTAGTTGATAAGGCGAAGATCACCGAGGAAGTGAAGCGCATTGAGTGTCAGAACAGAGAGAGAGGTAGGACCAAGAGGGATTAAGAGCTCTCAAGTTTTGTTCAGAGGCCTAAGAAAAAGGCCAGAGTTGGGGCTCCTATCACTGCTATTGGATAGCCGCCATGTACTAACTATGGTAGACGCCATCAGGGCGAGTATTGGAAAAAAAACTGGGGCTTGTTTGAGGTGTGCTTCATTAGAGCACCGTATTAGAGAGTGTTCGTGGAGGTCTGATCAGATGCAAGCTCTAGGCACTAGTACTACACCACCTTTGAGAGTAGTTTAGCAGCCACCGAGAGGCTATGGGTAGGCCAGAGGTGGTAATAGGTTGAACCGTGGTCAGAGAGCATCGGGTAGAGGTGTTGGTCTTACTGAGGCAAGGCAGTCAGCTCTAGTTTGTGCTACACATCGCCGAGAAAAGAGAGATGCTCCAGATGTCATCACGGGTACATTTTTTATTTATAATGTACTTTATACTGCACTGATAGATATAGGATTTATTCACTCTTATTTAGCTTGTACTGTACCTGAAAACTTGGGTATACTGGATGAGGACACTGTGATTAAGGTCACGATACTGAGTCCGCTAGAGCAACTGATAAAGGTAAATAAGTTGTTTAAAGACATTCCTTTGGAGGTTCAAGGTGTTATCTTGATCTAATAGAATTGCCTTTTGGAGAATTTGATCTGATACTAGGGATGGATTGGTTGGTTAAGCACCAAGTGAGCTTAGATTGTTCCACAAAAAGGGTGGTACTGAGAACTAAGGAGGACAACAAGGTAGTCACAATTAGGGAACATCAAAATTAATTGTCGAATGTGATTTCAGCTCTCAGGGAGGAAAAGTTGGTTCATAAGGGATGTGAGGAGTATTTGACCTACATCAGTGTTTCAGATTTTGGGGATTCTTCGGTTAAAGATATCAGAATAGTTAAGTACTTCCTGGACGTTTTTCCTGAAGAGTTACCTGGGTTACCTCCAAACAGGGAAGTGGAGTTTGGGATTGAGCTTCTTCCTGGTATAGCTCCGATGTCCATCGCTCTATATAGCATGGCACTGAAAGAGCTTGTGGAGCTTAAGGCTAAAATTGAAGAGTTATTGGATCGTGGGTTCATTTGCCCTAGTGTCTCTCCGTGGGGAGCACCAGTTTTGTTCGTGAAAAAGAAGAATGGATCCATGCGTATGTGCATTGACTACTGACAATTGAACAAGTTGACGATTAAGAATAAGTATCCCCTACCAAGGATAGACGATTTGTTTGACCAGTTCCGATGAGCTTCGATTTTCTCTAAGATTGATCTTCGATCAGGGTATCAGTAGTTGAGAGTTAAGGAGGTTGATCTGTATAAGAGGGCATTTAGGACTCGTTATGGACAATACGAGTTCCTAGTAATGCCATTTGGACTGACAAGTGCACCAGCAGCTTTCATGGATCTAATGAACCGAGTGTTCCAGCCCTATCTGGACCGATTCGTGGTTGTATTTATTGATTATATACCGGTGTATTTGAAGACTAAGGTTGAGCACCATGAACACCTTAGAGTGGTTCTACAAATTCTGCGAGAGAAACAATTGTACACCAAATTCAATCAATGTCAATCCTAGTTACGAGAAGTAACATTTCTGCCATGTGGTTTCTGCTGAGGGGATTAGAGTCGATCCTCGAAAGATTAAGGCTGTCGTCGATTGGAAGCAGCCTAAGACTGTATTCGAGATTCGCAATTTTCTGGGATTGGTAGGGTATTATCGACGATTCATGGAGGGGTTCTCACTGATTGCGGAACCTTTGACTATGCTGCTATGCAAGGGTGTGCCATTTAACTGGACTCATGCGCAGCAAGAGTGCTTTGAGACACTCAATACTGTACTGACTGAGGCCCCTATTTTAATACAGCCAGGGTCGAGTGTGCCGTTTATTGTCTACAGCAATGCATCATATATCGGTTTAGGATGTGTGTTGATGCAAGAGGGTAAGGTGGTACCGTATGCATCTCGTCAGCTTAAGACTCATGAGGTAAATTATCCAATGCATGACCTAGAGTTGGCCGTAGTGGTGTTCGCACTGAAAATCTGTAGGCATTACCTATACGGTGAAAAGTGTCTCATCTACACTGATCACAAGAGCCTCAAGTATTTAATCACTCAAAAGGAGCTAAATCTTAGGCAACCGATGTAATAGCCCAAAATTGGGTCTAGTTGGAACAGAGGTTTCGGGACCACAAAATATGAGATAAAAATAAGTATTTTATGATTATTTTGAGGTCTATGATATGATTGCATGATTGTGTGAAAATTTCGTGAAGAAATTCTATGCATAATGTGCTCAATTTGAAGTTAAGGACTATTTTGAATAGTAAATTAATTAAATAAGTAAAATATGATGTTTTAGATCCTAGAAAATGAGATTTGAACCTAGAATGAGAGAAAAATTGAAAATTGGGAAAGTTGGTAAAATGATCGTTTTAGTATCAAGGTAATTTCATATGTATAATAAGCATTCATTTATGCATGTTTCAATGTAAAATTGATAAATTTATTATAATTTCCGACGTGTTGAAAGTATGTAAGTTGGTATGATAATAATACAGCAGTAATGCTGTAATTTATATTTGAAAGTTAAATTTAGTGAATTAATTGAATTATATTAAATTAAATGATTATGGTGCTAAGTTTACGAATTGATTTAAAAATATGTCTATGGTACATGAAGTGCATTGAATTATCATACATAAATGTGATTTCTATGATTATGGATATTATGGGAAATTGTAAGTTCGTATGATTTTTAATAAGGCAATGTGTAATTTAATGTTATTTGTGACAGCCCAAAATTGACCCTAGTCGGGAAGTGGTTTCGGGACCGCTAAACCGAGTCACCGAAAGGTTTGAATGTGATGTTTATTATCTAGAATATGTAATAATGAATGTGTGAAAATTTCAAGCTTCGATTTGGTCGATTGCATGTGAATTTAGTCAATAGGACTTATATGAGAAAATTTTAAAATGTGATAGGTCAATGCATGAGGACCTATTAGTGCATGTGGAAGAAAAAGGGGACTTGCATGTCAAATTCCCCCTCCCTAATATGTAGTGGCCGGCCATGCTATGGGTGGAAACATGTTGGGAACATGTTGGCCTAGTGAGGTATGTAGGATGAAATATAATAAGAAGTATGGGGAAATAAAGAAATGGAAAAAGGAAAGGATGGGTGGTAATTGTTTCTTTCCTCCCCTTTTGCCGTGAAAGTAAGAAGGAAAAATAAAAAAAAAAGTGTCCATCTTTCTTCATTTCCCCTTGGCCGAATGTTCTAAAGAAGAAAGAAAAAAATTTGTTCATCTTTTATCATCCTTGGCCGAAAATGCAAAAAGGAAGGGGGAAGAGCTTGAGAAAATCGGCTATGGTGGTTTGCTAGACTAAGGTATGTTTGATGTTGTCTTTGAGATGCATGCATGTTTTAAATAGCCCATGTTCAAACCTTGAATCTTGTTGATAACATGAGCAATCGGTCATGAGAAAGTGTTCAAGGAATGGTTGTTGTTCATGTTAGTTGGATGAGAAATGGTGAGTTTTGTGGTTTCATGTTAAAGTTAGGTGAATGATGATAGAGGAATGTTTGAACTATAAAAAGAATCGGCTACCTTGTTATGAGCTAGGGCCGAATGTGAGTTTGGTTGTGTTTGAATGTTACATGCTTGGTAGAATGGTGGATGAAGGTGCCGAATGTATGTGGGATTGATAGAGTCTCCAAATTGATTTTATGTGTGTATGCATGACCGAATATACGTGGTCACATGAGTAAGGAAATGAGTTATTTGATATGTGGTAAAAGTTAAGTACTAAATCGAAGGTTGCTAAAATTGCCATTTCTTAGCCGAATATGTGCTTGATCAATGAAGGAATTGTTGAAGAACATAGGTGAACTTGGTGAGGGCAATCGGCCTAGTGTATAAATGATATGAAGATTTTAGGAAATTGTTTTGGTTAGGTGTATGTATGATTAAGTATATTCGGCAATATACTTAAAGTGGGTACATGATATTACATTATAATTATTGAGCTTGAGTATATGGATATGTGTATATGTGGTCATATAATGACATCTTGGTTTGAAAATTTAATGATGTGTGATTGCCGAATGTGATAAATAAATTCATGTTATTGAGTTAAATATTGAATACTCTTATTTGTATTATTTAAGCTCAAGAACCTAAAGGAGAGGCGTCCAACAAGGGGAAATCGAAGGTCATCGAGTAGCCCACTCGGAATTATTTTACCCAACATAAAGTAAGTCATTAAGCATGTAGTGGGTATTATTTCAAATGGTCATAATGTGTATGTATTGATGCTGATTGGAATGAATAAATATACATATATATATGCATGTACGTATGTGATGATGAAATTGTTGAATGAATGAAAAGAGGTAAGATGTAATGAGTTGTTGATCTCGGCACTAAACGTGCGGGATAACCATTTATGACCATGAGATTGGCGCTAGGTGCGCGGGATTAAATTGTACAGCACTAAGTGTGCGATTCGACTATGTTGCACTAAGTGTGCGAAATGAATATGATGCACTAAGTGTGCGAATTGACCATGCGGCACTAAGTGTGCGAGTCTAACTATGTAGCACTAAGTGTGCGATTTGATTGTATAGCACTGAGTGTGCGGGCTCAATATACATTCGTGAATCATTATGGACACTATGTGTGCGACACTATTGAGTCGATCGCGGACAGCGGGTCGGGTAAGTGTCTTGAGCACGTGGCTAATAGGTGCTATGCTTATACTTGGTGTTGAGCTCGGTAAGTTCGAACCTATGTGACAAATATACTTGAAGTCACGTACATAAGTTTTATCGTAGGATGGGTGAAAGGTCGTATAGTCGTTTGATTGTAACGAAAATAAATCGATTTATGAAATTGCTTCAATGTCCTATTGATGAGTATATAGAATGTGAATGCATGAATTGATATGAAATTGAATTGATAAGTTGGAGGAACTATGGTATGGTTCGGTATGGATAGAGTAAATTGTCTCGTTCCATTTTGTTTCCTCTTGTGATAATGTTGTTGATAGATGGTAGTGCATTGCTTATGACTTACTGAGTTATAAACTCACTCGATGTTTCCTTGTCACCCACTATAGGTTGCTTGGTCTCATCTATTTTTGCGGGGTCGGGCCGTCATTGAAGTCATCACACCGGATAGCAAGTTTTGGTACTTTCTTCTTAGTGTGTTTAGAAGATCATTTTGGCATGTATAAGCTAGTACGTTGTGTTTGAATTATGGCATGTAAACTTTAAGCCATGCGAAAATGGCACGAATGTTCGATTGAATTGGATCAAGGGTAGGCATGAAATGGACCTAGTTACTTTCGTAACAGATGCTGGCAGCAGCAGTGTCATGAGATTGAAAAATCACTAAAAATAGTGGGAGTGGAATTAATTGATGAATAAATTATGTAATCGAAGCTCGATGAGTCTGCTTTCATGAGGAAGTAACGAAAAGATCATATGGGCAGTATATTAAGAGATAATCAGATTTTAGTGGGACAGGGCCAGAACGGTTTCTGGATTCCCTGCTCCGACTTTGGAAATTCATTATAAATTAACCAGAGATAATTAGGGGTCGTACCAAATATGTGCAGATTCCTCTCTGAGTCTAGTTTTCATAGAAATAAACGGCAACAGTATTGAAGCCCCGTGCAGGGAGATATCCCAGTCGTAATGGACAAAGGTCAGTGTAGTCGACCCCTGCAACTTGGGGGACTTTGACTAATAAACTGTACTAATTGGCCCAACCAAAAATTCTAGAAAAAAATACATAGATGGGCACATGAGTCTAGTTTCTGCGAAAAATTACGAAACTGATTTTTGAGTTACGAAACTCAAGATATGATTTTTAAAGCGGCTAGTACACAGATTGGGCAGTGTCTGGAAAATAAATTTTGTAAGGGGCTAAAGCCAGTTAACACCTCGTGTTCGACTCCGGTGTCGGTTTCGGGTTCGGGGTGTTACATTTTATTGGTATCAGAGCCAGGTTTAGTCGGTTCTAGGTCTACCATAGCACGTATGAGTCTAGCTATACATGCCATAATGTTAATGTTTAAAAGGGTGATGACTTCTGACGGTTGAAATGTTTTTGTCTTGATTAGTAAATGGATCCCGATGAAGAAAGAACCCTAGCGGATGACGTTGAGAGCGTAGCGGCTGCTCCTGCACAAGGGACGCCGCCTGTTGAACCTCAGTCATCTGCGAATAATCAAGGTGAGGGGGCTAAACAAGCCTTCTTTACCATGATGAATGAGTGGGTCGCGCAGTATGCCCGAGCCAACCCGGCTGTCCAACAATTCCCAAATTTGAATAATCCACCCCAAGAGCCTGTAAGGCCATCAGTCGCTGATCCTGTGAGGCTGAGTAAGCCACCTGTAGACTTGATTAGGAAGCGTGGGGCCGAGGAGTTCAAGGCCATAGTAACTGATGACGCCGAAAGGGCCGAGTTCTGGCTTGATAACACCATTCGGGTGTTCGATGAATTGTCATGCACACCCGATGAATGTCTAAAATGTGCTGTATCTTTGCTGCGAGACTCAGCCTACTATTGGTGGAGGACCTTGATTTCCATAGTCCCGAACGAGCGAGTAACTTGGGACTTCTTTCAAACGGAATTCCGGAAGAAATTTATTAGCCAACGGTTCATTGACCAGAAGCGTAAGGAGTTCTTGGAACTCAAGCAAGGCCGTATGACTGTATCTGAATACGAACATGAATTCGTAAGACTTAGTAGGTATGCCCGGGAGTGTGTAGCTGATGAGGTTGCTATGTGCAAAAGATTCGAGGAAGGATTGAATGAAGATTTAAAGCTACTAACGGGTATTTTGGAAATAAAGGAATTCGTAACACTAGTCGAACGAGCCTGCAAGGCGGAGGAACTTGGAAAGGAGAAGAGGAAGGCTGAATTTGAAGCTAGAGATTATCGTAAAAGATCGACGAGTAAAGCTCCGTTCTCAGCTGTGAAGAAGTTCAGGGAGGACATTAATAAGTCGAGGGCGACTGCGGGAATTTCCATCAGGGCAAGACCATCGATGGGCTCCCGAGCTACTTCGGTAGCTAGTGTGGGCAATAATCGTCACGAGAAACCTGAATGTCCCCAATGTGGAAGACGACACCTAGGTGAATGTTGGGGCAAGTCTACTAACAGGGCCTGTTACGGATGCGGTTCGAAGGACCACTTCATTAGAGATTGCACGGAGCTGGATGAGAAGAATAAGATTCAAGGTGCAAGACCTAGTGGAGTGACATCTAGAGGTAGACCACCGAGAATATTAGGAGACAGGGGTGGTAGTCAGAGGGGGGCCTCTGATACGGCCGATCGCGCCGAGAACCGTACTCCTGCTAGAGCATATGCCATTCGCGCACGAGAGGAGGCAACCTCCCCCGACGTCATCACTGGTACCTTCACTCTCTTTGATACTAATGTGATTGCATTGATTGACCCTGGTTCTACTCATTCATATGTATGTGAAACCTTAGCAACCAGTAAGACTCTACCTGTTGAGTCTACTGAGCTCGTAATTCGAGTATCAAACCCTTTGGGTCAATGCGTACTTGTTGATAAAGTGTGTAAGAGATGCCCTCTAATAATCCGAGAATCCTGTTTTCCGGCTGATTTGATGCTTTTGCCGTTCAACGAGTTTGATGTTATTCTTGGTTTGGATTGGTTAACCGCGCATGATGCGGTTGTGAATTGCAAAAGCAAGACTATCGATTTGAGGTGCACAAATAACGAAATAATCCGAGTTGAGTCTGCGGACTTAAGGGGGTTGCCAGCTGTAATATCAGCAATGTTGGCCCAGAAATATGTAAGGAAAGGGTGCGAAGCATACCTCGCGTATGTACTTGATGACAAGGAGTTAGAAAAGAAACCCGAATCGGTGCCGGTGGTCTGTGAATACCCGGATGTTTTTCCTGAAGAGTTACCGGGTTTGCCACCTGTTCGGGAGGTAGAGTTTGGTATTGAGCTTGTACCTGGAACTACGCCTATTTCGATCGCTCCGTATCGTATGGCACTAACCGAGTTAAAAGAGTTGAAAGCTCAGTTGCAAGAATTGACAGATAGAGGCTTCGCTCGACCGAGTTTCTCACCTTGGGGTGCACCAGTATTGTTCGTGAAAAAGAAGGACGGAACCATGAGGTTGTGCATTGACTATCGTCAACTGAATAAAGTGACGATAAAGAATAAATATCTGTTGCCGCGTATTGATGATCTGTTCGATCAATTAAAGGGGCATCGGTGTTTTCAAAGATAGATTTGAGATCGGGTTATTATCAGTTGCGGATTCGAGATTCGGACGTACCCAAAACTGCTTTCAGAACGAGGTACGGTCACTATGAGTTCTTAGTGATGCCGTTTGGGCTCACTAATGCCCCTGCGGTGTTTATGGATTTGATGAATCGGATCTTTAGGCCGTATTTGGATCGGTTCGTAGTTGTGTTTATTGATGACATCTTGGTCTATTCAAGAGATGAGACCGAACATGCTGAGCATCTGAGGCAAGTGTTGCAAATTTTGCGGGATAAGCAGTTATATGCTAAGTTCAGCAAGTGTGAGTTCTGGTTAAGAGAGGTTAGCTTCTTGGGTCATGTGGTATCCGCATCGGGTATTCGAGTTGACCCGAGCAAAATTTCAGCCATACTTAACTGGAAGCCTCCGAGAAATGTTACCGAAGTCCGGAGCTTTCTAGGGCTCGCCGGTTATTACCGACGATTTGTCAAGGGTTTCTCGATGATAGCCACACCAATGACGAAGCTACTTCAGAAGGATGTTAAGTTCGAATGGATGGAGAAATGTCAGAAAAGCTTCGATCAACTGAAAACTCATCTGACTGAAGCTCCAATTTTGGTACAACCCGAATCGGGTAAAGAGTTTGTTGTTTATAGTGACGCATCCCTACTTGGGTTGGGTTGCGTATTGATGTAAGAAGGTCGAGTTGTGGCCTATGCGTCAAGACAATTGAAGCCACACGAGAGGAATTATCCGACCCATGATCTCGAACTAGCCGCCATTGTGTTTGCATTGAAAATATGGCGACATTATTTGTTTGGTGAGAAGTGCCATGTGTTTTCGGATCACAAAAGTCTCAAATATTTGATGACTCAACGAGACTTGAATCTGCGACAAAGACGTTGGCTTGAGTTGTTGAAAGATTACGAGCTTGTCATTGATTACCACCCGGGAAAGGCTAATGTGGTTGCGGACGCCTTAAGCCGGAAATCACTGTTTGCTTTGCGAGCGATGAATGTACACTTGTCTGTTCTACCTGACAATGTGTTAGTAGCTGAATTAAAAGCCAAACCATTATTGACTCATCAAATTCGTGAAGCTCAGAAAGTCGATGATGAATTGGTTGCAAAACGAGCTGAGTGTGTTCCGAACAAGGAATCGGAGTTTCAGATTGATGATGATGGTTGTTTGAGGTTTAGAAGTCGTTTGTGCGTTCCAAGGAATTCGGAACTCATTCCGATGATCCTGAACGAAGCCCATTGTAGCCGAATGTCAATTCACCAGGGGAGCACGAAAATGTACAACGACTTGAAACGTCGGTTTTGGTGGCATGGTATGAAGCGAGACATCTCCGACTTTGTTTCGAGATGTTTAATATGTCAACAAGTGAAAGCGGAACATCAAGTGCCTTCAGGGTTACTTCAGCCGATCATGATACCCGAGTGGAAATGGGACCGAGTCACAATGGACTTTGTGTCCGGACTGCCATTGTCCGCAAGTAAGAAGGATGCGATTTGGGTTGTTGTTGATAGGCTGACTAAGTCGGCTCACTTTATCCCCGTGCGTACGGATTTTTCATTGGATAAACTAGCCGAATTGTATGTTACTCAGATTGTGAGATTACATGGAGTACCTATTTCTATCGTGTCGGATAGAGATCCGAGATTCACCTCGCGATTTTGGAAGAAATTGCAAGAAGCTCTGGGTACCAAGCTGTATTTTAGCACCGCTTTTCATCCCCAAACCGATGGTCAATCCGAGCGGATAATTCAGATACTCGAGGACATGCTGAGATGTTGCATCCTTGAGTTTAGTGGTTCATGGGAACGGTATGTACCTTTGATTGAATTCGCTTACAACAATAGTTTTCAATCAAGTGTTAAGATGGCACCTTACGAGGCTTTGTACGGTCGTAAATGCCGTACACCATTGTTTTGGACCGAGCTCGGTGAAAGTAAAATTTTCGGAGTTGATTTGATTAAAGATGCCGAACAGAAAGTAAAAGTAATCCGTGAAAGTTTGAAGGCAGCCACAGATCGTCAGAAATCGTATGCGGATCTGAAACGGAAGGACATTGAATATCAGGTGGGAGATAAAGTGTTCCTTAAAGTTTCGCCTTGGAAAAAGGTACTTAGGTTTGGCCGTAAGGGCAAGTTGAGCCCGAGATTCATTGGGCCGTACGAAATCTCCGAACGAGTGGGGCCAGTTGCGTATAGATTGATTTTGCCCCCTGAGCTTGAAAAGATTCACGATGTCTTTCATGTTTCGATGCTTCGACGCTATCGATCTGATCCGTCGCATATAATTAGCCCATCAGAGGTTGAAATTCAAGCCGATATGAGTTATGAAGAAGAACCGATACGTATCCTAGCTCGTGAGGTGAAAGAGTTGCAAAACAAAAGGGTTCCGTTGGTTAAGGTGTTGTGGCTCAAACACGGGATCGAGGAAGCAACTTGGGAACCCGAGAGCTCGATGAAAGAACGATATCCAAACCTATTTACTGGTAAGATTTTCGAGGACGAAAATTTCTTAAGTGGGGGAGAGTTGTGACAGCCCAAAATTGACCCTAGTCGGGAAGTGGTTTCGGGACGCTAAACCGAGTCACCGAAAGGTTGAATGTGATGTTTATTATCTAGAATATGTAATAATGAATGTGTGAAAATTTCAAGCTTCGATTTGGTCGATTGCATGTGAATTTAGTCAATAGGACTTATATGAGAAAATTTTAAAATGTGATAGGTCAATGCATGAGGACCTATTAGTGCATGTGGAAGAAAAAGGGGACTTGCATGTCAAATTCCCCCTCCCTAATGTGTAGTGGCCGGCCATGCTATGGGTGGAAACATGTTGGGAACATGTTGGCCTAGTGAGGTATGTAGGATGAAATATAATAAGAAGTATGGGGAAATAAAGAAATGGAAAAAGGAAATGATGGGTGGTAATTGTTTCTTTCCTCCCCTTTTGCCGTGAAAGTAAGAAGGAAAAACAAAAAAAAAGTGTCCATCTTTCTTCATTTCCCCTTGGCCGAATGTTCTAAAGAAGAAAGAAAAAAATTTGTTCATCTTTTATCATCCTTGGCCGAAAATGCAAAAAGGAAGGGGGAAGAGCTTGAGAAAATCGGCTATGGTGGTTTGCTAGACTAAGGTATGTTTGATGTTGTCTTTGAGATGCATGCATGTTTTAAATAGCCCATGTTCAAACCTTGAATCTTGTTGATAACATGAGCAATCGGTCATGAGAAAGTGTTCAAGGAATGGTTGTTGTTCATGTTAGTTGGATGAGAAATGGTGAGTTTTGTGGTTTCATGTTAAAGTTAGGTGAATGATGATAGAGGAATGTTTGAACTATAAAAAGAATCGGCTACCTTGTTATGAGCTAGGGCCGAATGTGAGTTTGGCTGTGTTTGAATGTTACATGCTTGGTAGAATGGTGGATGAAGGTGCCGAATGTATGTGGGATTGATAGAGTCTCCAAATTGATTTTATGTGTGTATGCATGACCGAATATACGTGGTCACATGAGTAAGGAAATGAGTTATTTGATATGTGGTAAAAGTTAAGTACTAAATCGAAGGTTGCTAAAATTGCCATTTCTTAGCCGAATATGTGCTTGATCAATGAAGGAATTGTTGAAGAACATAGGTGAACTTGGTGAGGGCAATCGGCCTAGTGTATAAATGATATGAAGATTTTAGGAAATTGTTTTGGTTAGGTGTATGTATGATTAAGTATATTCGGCAATATACTTAAAGTGGGTACATGATATTACATTATAATTATTGAGCTTGAGTATATGGATATGTGTATATGTGGTCATATAATGACATCTTGGTTTGAAAATTTAATGATGTGTGATTGCCGAATGTGATAAATAAATTCATGTTATTGAGTTAAATATTGAATACTCTTATTTGTATTATTTAAGCTCAAGAACCTAAAGGAGAGGCGTCCAACAAGGGGAAATCGAAGGTCATCGAGTAGCCCACTCGGAATTATTTTACCCAACATAAAGTAAGTCATTAAGCATGTAGTGGGTATTATTTCAAATGGTCATAATGTGTATGTATTGATGCTGATTGGAATGAATAAATATACATATATATATGCATGTACGTATGTGATGATGAAATTGTTGAATGAATGAAAAGAGGTAAGATGTAATGAGTTGTTGATCTCGGCACTAAACGTGCGGGATAACCATTTATGACCATGAGATTGGCGCTAGGTGCGCGGGATTAAATTGTACAGCACTAAGTGTGCGATTCGACTATGTTGCACTAAGTGTGCGAAATGAATATGATGCACTAAGTGTGCGAATTGACCATGCGGCACTAAGTGTGCGAGTCTAACTATGTAGCACTAAGTGTGCGATTTGATTGTATAGCACTGAGTGTGCGGGCTCAATATACATTCGTGAATCATTATGGACACTATGTGTGCGACACTATTGAGTCGATCGCGGACAGCGGGTCGGGTAAGTGTCTTGAGCACGTGGCTAATAGGTGCTATGCTTATACTTGGTGTTGAGCTCGGTAAGTTCGAACCTATGTGACAAATATACTTGAAGTCACGTACATAAGTTTTATCGTAGGATGGGTGAAAGGTCGTATAGTCGTTTGATTGTAACGAAAATAAATCGATTTATGAAATTGCTTCAATGTCCTATTGATGAGTATATAGAATGTGAATGCATGAATTGATATGAAATTGAATTGATAAGTTGGAGGAACTATGGTATGGTTCGGTATGGATAGAGTAAATTGTCTCGTTCCATTTTGTTTCCTCTTGTGATAATGTTGTTGATAGATGGTAGTGCATTGCTTATGACTTACTGAGTTATAAACTCACTCGATGTTTCCTTGTCACCCACTATAGGTTGCTTGGTCTCATCTATTTTTGCGGGGTCGGGCCGTCATTGAAGTCATCACACCGGATAGCAAGTTTTGGTACTTTCTTCTTAGTGTGTTTAGAAGATCATTTTGGCATGTATAAGCTAGTACGTTGTGTTTGAATTATGGCATGTAAACTTTAAGCCATGCGAAAATGGCACGAATGTTCGATTGAATTGGATCAAGGGTAGGCATGAAATGGACCTAGTTACTTTCGTAACAGATGCTGGCAGCAGCAGTGTCATGAGATTGAAAAATCACTAAAAATAGTGGGAGTGGAATTAATTGATGAATAAATTATGTAATCGAAGCTCGATGAGTCTGCTTTCATGAGGAAGTAACGAAAAGATCATATGGGCAGTATATTAAGAGATAATCAGATTTTAGTGGGACAGGGCCAGAACGGTTTCTGGATTCCCTGCTCCGACTTTGGAAATTCATTATAAATTAACCAGAGATAATTAGGGGTCGTACCAAATATGTGCAGATTCCTCTCTGAGTCTAGTTTTCATAGAAATAAACGGCAACAGTATTGAAGCCCCGTGCAGGGAGATATCCCAGTCGTAATGGACAAAGGTCAGTGTAGTCGACCCCTGAAACTTGGGGGACTTTGACTAATAAACTGTACTAATTGGCCCAACCAAAAATTCTAGAAAAAAATACATAGATGGGCACATGAGTCTAGTTTCTGGGAAAAATTACGAAACTGATTTTTGAGTTACGAAACTCAAGATATGATTTTTAAAGCGGCTAGTACACAGATTGGGCAGTGTCTGGAAAATAAATTTTGTAAGGGGCTAAAGCCAGTTAACACCTCGTGTTCGACTCCGGTGTCGGTTTCGGGTTCGGGGTGTTACATTATTGCCTTGAAATTAAATGATATGTAAGTTTATATGTAAGTAATACATCAATATTACTTGTATTATGATATTTTATAATAATATTGGAAATATGTTTGTGGATAATTACTTGATTGGTGAAATTCTGGGAAAAGAGAGAGAAATCCCGGTTGAACCTTCGGAAAGATTGGATGATACAGATGTGTGTAGCTGGGTCACATGTATGGTGCTAAGTGCACATCATGTGTACAAGAGAGCTACAAGACATTATGATGTAGCTAGGTCACATGGGTGATAATATGTGTACACCTTGTAGACAAGAGAGCTACGAGATATATGGAGCTAGGTCCCATGCATGGTGATGAGTGTTCACCATGTGTACAAGAGAGCCAAACTATATGATGGGTGGAGCTATATGCTGAAACCACCAAGTATCGAGGCTTGATCCGAAGTGTTCAACGGGAGACTGTCTATGTATTGCTTTGTGAGTTTTGTGATGAATAAGTGCATGAACTTGGTTTTGTGAATGATGTGTTCATTAAGTGACCACGATGTGGTAAGGTTATAAACAAGTAAGTTATACATGAGGATGAATTTATGGTGACCTTGTGATCATGGGCCTATACTTGTGATGTATGAAATGTGGTGAAAATGATTTGTGATATGTATGTTAAAATGAGGTTAATACAAAGAAAGTGTGAAAGAGTGAATTAGCAATAAAACTGTTTTGCACAGTAGCAGTGATGTATTTTTTTAAAAATCACCAAAAATATTAGAAATTGAATCAGAGACTGAATAAGATATAAAATTAAATATTAAAAAGTCTATTTTCATATAAAAGAAACAGAACAAGAAAAGGAGTTCTATATTTTGAGATATTTATGTTATTGTGAGACTGGTTCAGAATGATTACATGATCCCCTGTTCTGACTTTGGAAAATCACAAAAATTTGGATAAAAATAATTAGAGGCTTAAAATTATATTTTTAAAATCCCTAATGAGTCTATTTTCAATATAAATCAACAAGAACATTATCTGATTTCTTTATTGTGAGATAATTAATTTTTAGTGAAGAGAGGTCAGAACTGTCAGAATGTGAAATAGGGGAAATTTTAATGAATAAATTATATTAATTGGCTGAACCAAAAATTATGAAACTTTTATGGTGCAAAGATATTGAGTCTAGTTTCAGGGGAAATTTACGTATCTTAATTTGGAGCTCTGTAGCTCGAATTATAAATCAGTAAGTCACTATGACCTGTGTGGACAGTTTGATGTGAGCATTTATTAGTAAATTTTGAAATCGTACTTACAAGAATGCTATATACATTAAGGATGTGGAATGGAGAGGAAGAGGAGGAAAATAAATATATGTGGAAGACATGGAAACTATGGTATATGAAATATTGATATAATGAAATAAACGAAATGTGTTTATAAGAAAACGAATAGAGAATGATATGTATCATGACATGTATATATATATATGACTAGTCTGAATGTAGTGCTTGTAGGGTATGGAGTTCAATTAAAATGTTTTAGGCAAACATGTTATTTGCGCATCTGAATTGTGGTATTTTATAAAGATATGATCTAGTTTTAAATATGAATGCTTGATGATTAAGCTGAAGATATTTGGTAAGATGATAATCTTGGTATAAATGTATAAGTGGTACTATAATAAACAAGGTAAAATGAGTATGAGAGACACGTGTATGATGATATACAAATGCTATGTTTTTGGTTTAATTGAGAATATTTAATCATTAAATGAATACCATGTTATATGCTTTTGATTTTGTATAAGTGTGTAAGAGATTAAGGTTGACCAAAGCTTGGAAAATAGCCTAGGTATATTCCACACAAGTAGAGACACGACCATGTGTCTCAGCCATGTATGGAACACGACTTTGGGACATGGGCGTGTGGAGGCTTAAAGCATGAAATTTCCAAGATTTTCGTAAGTTCTCGGTTTAGTCCTGATCCCTTTCTAAAGTATGTTTTGGGCTTCGTAGACTCAAATAAGGGACTATTTGTAAGTGAATGAACATTTTGAAATATGAATGAAATTTTATGGCCCGTATTTTAGTTTAATGTTTGTATGTTTGTCTGATAACACCTCGTACCTTATCCCAGACTCGGGTACGGGTAAGGGGTGTTACATTTAGTGGTATCAGAGCAGGTTTAGTCAATTCTCGGACTAACATAGCAAGTGTGAGAGTTTAGTTATACATGCCACAAATATGTGATAGTGTGATGTCTCCCGACACTAATGAGGACCATTTTGTTTAAAACGAAGTATTCTCCAACCGAGCTACATCTGACCATTTAATAGTAATATTGAAGTATTTGAATAAAGTGTAGCTATGATGTGTTAAACTCGAGAAGGTATGAATAAGAATTTGTGATATATGTATATGTCATAATATGTGAGATGAAAGTTTATATAGTGATATATTTATTCATATTTGTTTGGACTATATATGCTGTTGCATGCTTGACTAAATTAATTAGTAAATGTAATGACTAAAGTTATTCAAAATTCATAGAATGTATGAATGAGTGTACTTGTTTGAAATGAGATAATTGGAAATTTTATGTAAGACAGATATGAATAATAAACTGTTTGAAGTGGATAGTATGATTATAATGACATATGTGGATAATGAAAAAAATGTGTCATATAGATATATGTCAAAATCGAGTTAGAGACTGTACGACCTCACCCCCTTACCGATGAGGTGTATATAACGGAAATTCATGAGAATCATGTTGACTAAGTTCCTAAGTGTGGAATCAAAGAGTTCAGTGATAAAATAATTATAAATATGACCAGAGACTGAGAATGGTTGACAAGTGAAGGACAGAGTTAGAGAAATATCTGAGTTGACTGAATTATCTTGGGATTCAAATTAATGACAGAGTGTTTCTGAGAGTATCGCCTTGAAAACAATTAGTTAGTAATGCTGGAAATTATGAGAAAGACACTAAACTTCACTCCGGTAAGATTTTCGAGGATGAAAATCTCTGAAGGGGGGAGAGTTGTAATAGCCCAAAATTGGGTCTAGTTGGAACAGAGGTTTCGGGACCACAAAATATGAGATAAAAATAATTATTTTATGATTAGTTTGAGGTCTATGATATGATTGCATGATTGTCTGAGAATTTCGTGAATAAATTATATGCATAAAGTGCTCAATTTGAAGTTAAGGACTGTTTTGAATAGTAAATTAATTAAATAAGTAAAATATGATGTTTTAGATCCCAGAAAATGAGATTTGAACCTAGAATGAGAGAAAAATCGAAAATTGGGAAAGTTGGTAAAATGATCGTTTCAGTATCGATGTAAGTTCATATGTATAATAAGCATAATTTATGCATGTTTCAATGTAAAATTGATATATTTATTATAATTTCTGAGCTGTTGAAAGTATGTAAGTTGGTATGATAATAATATAGCAATAACGCTGTAATTTATATTTGAAAGTTAAATTTAGTGAATTAATTCAAGTATATTAAATTAAATGATTATGGTGCCAAGTTTCTGAATTGATTTAAAATTATGTTTATGGTACATAAAGTGCATTGAATTATCGTACATAAATGTGATTTCTATGATTATGGATATTATGGGAAATTGTAAGTTCATATGATTTTTAATAAGGCAATGTGTAATTTAATGTTATTGCCCTGAAATTAAATGAGATGTAAGTTTATATGTAAGTAATACATCAATATTACTTGTATTATGATATTTTATAATAATATTGGAAATATATTTGTGGATAATTACTTGATTGGTGAAATTGTTGGAAAAGAGAGAGAAATCCCGGTTGAACCTTCAGAAAGATTGGATGATACAGATAGTGTGTAGCTAGGTCACATGTATGGTGCTGAGTGCACATCATGTGTACAAGAGAGCTACAAGACATTATGATGTAGCTAGGTCACATGGGTGATACTATGTGTACACCTTGTAGACAAGAGAGCTACGGGATATATGTAGCTAGGTCCCATGTGTGGTTCCAGGTGAAGGACACCATGTAGACAAGAGAGCTACGAGATAAATTGGCTAGGTCACATGGGTGGTACTGAGTGTTCACCATGTGTACAAGAGAGCCAAACTATATGATGGGTGGAGCTATATGCTGAAACCACCAAGTATCGAGGATTGACCCGAAGTGTTCAACGGGAGACTCTCTATTTATTGCTTTATGAGTTTTGTGATGAATAAGTGCATGAACTTGGTTATGTGAATGATGTGTTCATTAAGTGACCACGATGTGGTAAGGTTATAAACAAGTAAGTTATACATAAGGATGAATTTATGGTGACCTTGTGATCATGGGCCTATACTTGTGATGTATGAAATGTGGTGAAAATGATTTGTGATATGTATGTTAAAATGAGGTTAATACAAAGAAAGTGTGAAAGAGTGAATTAGCAATAAAACTGTTTTGGACAGTAGCAGTGATGTGTTTTTTAAAACTCACCAAAAATATTAGAAATTGAATCAGAGACTGAATAAGATATAAAATTAAATATTAATAAGTCTATTTTCATATAAAAGAAACAGAACAAGAAAAGGAGTTCTATATTTTGAGATATTTATGTTATTGTGAGACTGGTTCAGAATGATTACGTGATCCCCTGTTCTGACTTTGGAAAATCACAAAAATTTGGATAAAAATAATTAGAGGCTTAAAATTATATTTTTAAAATCCATAATGAGTCTATTTTCAATATAAATCAACAAGAACATTATCTAATTTCTTTATTGTGAGATAATTAATTTTTAGTGAAGAGAGGTCAGAACTGTCAGAATGTGAAATAGAGGAAATTTTAATGAATAAATTATATTAATTGGATAAACCAAAAATTATGAAACTTTTATGGTGCAAAGATATGTGAGTCTAGTTTCAGGGGAAATTTACGTATCTTAATTTGGAGCTCTGTAGCTCGAATTATAAATAAGTAAGTCACTATGACCTGGGTGGACAGTTTGATGTGAGCATTTATTAGTAAATTGTGAAATCGTACTTACAAGAATGCTATATACATTAAGGATGTGGAATGGAGAGGAGGAGGAGGAAAATAAATATATGTGGAATACATGGAAACTATGGTATATGAAATATTGATATAATGAAATAAATGATATGTGTTTATAAGAAAACAAATAGAGAATGATATGTATCATGACATGTATATATATATGACTAGTCTGAATGTAGTGCTTGTAGGGTATGGAGTTGAATTAAAATGTTTTAGGCAAGCATGTTATTTGCGCATCTGAATTGTGGTATTTTATAAAGATATGATCTAGTTTTAAATATGAATGCTTGCTGATTAAGCTGAAGATATTTGGTAAGATGATAATCTTGGTATAAATGTATAAGTGGTACTATAATAAACAAGGTAAAATGAGTATGAGAGACTCGTGTATGATGATATAAAAATGCTATGTTTGTGGTTTAATTGAGAATATTTAATCATTAAATGAATACCATGTTATATGCTTTTGATTTTTTATAAGTGTGTAAGAGATTAAGGTTGACCAAAGCTTGGAAAATAGCCTAGGTATATTCCACATAGGCAGAGACATGACCATCTGTCTCAGCCGTGCATGGAACACGACTTTAGGACACGGGCGTGTGGAGCCTTAAAGCATGAAATTTCCAAGATTTTTGTAAGTTTTCAGTTTAGTCCCGAACCCTTTCTAAAGTATGTTTTGGGCTTCGTAGACTCAAATAAGGGACTATTTGTAAGTGAATGAACGTTTTGAAATATGAATGAAATTTTATTGCCCGTATTTTAGTTTAATGTTTGTATGTTTGTCCGATAACGCCTCGTACCTTATCCCGGACTCGGGTAGGGTAAGGGGTGTTACAGCCGAGATGGATTGAGCTGCTTAAAAGCTACGATTGTTCGATTGAATACCACCCTGGTAAGGCTAATGCGGTGGCCGATGCACTGAGTCGTAGGGCTATGACTTACCTGAGGGCGATGTTTTCTTATCTCAATTTATTTGATGATGGTAGTCTGTTCGCCGAGCTTCAGGTTAAGCCTACGTGGATTAAGCGGATTAAAGGTGAACAGTTGGAGGATGAATCACTGACTCTCTGATTCCATCTAGTTGAGAGTGGTGATACTATAGATTTTGGACTGAATAATAAAGGGGTGCTTTGTTTCAGTGGGAGAATTTTTGTTCCAAAAGATACTAATTTGAGGCAGTCCATCCTGCGAGAGGTGCATAGTAGCTCTTATTCTATGCATCTTGGCGGGAATAAGATGTACCGTGACCTTCGTGAGTTAAATTGGTAGCCGAGTCTCAAGCATGAAGTTGCTGATTTAGTGAGTAAATGTCTGATATGCCAGCAGGTTAAGGCTGAGCATCAGCTAGCTTTGGGTTTATTGCAGCCAGTTAAGATTCCCTTATAGAAGTAGGAGAGAGTGACTATGGACTTTGTTAGTGGGTTACCCCTCACACCAACTAAGAAGGATTCTATATGGGTCATCATGGACTGATTGACCAAGTTCGCCCATTTCATACCCGGTCTTACAGACTACTGGCTGTAGAAGCTGGCTAAATTGTATGTGTCTGAGATAGAGAGACTGCATGGGGTACTGGTTTCGATTATCTCTGATAGGGATCCTCGCTTCACGTCTCAGTTCTGAAAGAAGCTACATGAAGCTCTGGGTAATAGATTGGACTTCAGTACTGCTTTCCATCTCCAGACAGATGATCAATTTGAGAGGATGATTCAGATACTAGAGGATATGTTGAGGAGCTGTGTACTTGACTTCCGTGGTAGTTGGGAGGAGTACTTACTGCTTGCAGAGTTTGCTTATACTAACAGCTTCCATTGGAGTATACAGATGGCACCTTATAAGACTCTATATGGTCATAAGTGTCGTACTCCTTTGTGTTGGACTGAACTGGGTGAGCGACAAGCGTTGGGTCCTGAGTTGATTTTTGAGACTAAGGATAAGGTTCGATTGATTAGGGACCATTTGAAGGCAACTTTTGACAAGCAGAAGGCTTATGCTAACCTGAAAAGACGAGAGATTGAGTATTTTGTGGGGGATTTCATGTTTTTGAAGGTCACGCCTTGGAAGAAGGTTCTGAGGTTTGGTCAAAAGGGGAAGCTGAGCCCTAGATTTATTGGGCCTTATTGCATTCTACGATGTGTGGGACTAGTTGCCTACCAGTTAGAACTACCTCCAGTGTTGGAGTGGATTCATGACGTTTTTCACATCTCGATGTCGAGGCGCGACAGCTTTGATCCCACACATATAGTTCTAGTTGAGGATATTGAGGTTAGGCTAGATCTGACTTTCAAGGAAGAGCCCGTACAGATATTGGACAGGGATATAAAGGTTCTGAGGAGGAAGTCTATTCCACTGGTTAAAGTTCTCTGGCGTAATCATAGCTCTGAAAAGGCCACATAGGAGCCTAAGGATGCGATGCGTCAACAGTATCCTCATCTGTTCTGATCAGGTAAATTGAGGCTGATATTTTTTTAAGGGGGTAGAGTTGTGACACCCCAAAGTTGGTATACTTGATTTTTTCAATTTGTGGCACACAATTCAGTATATGCTTCAGTGGTTAAGTGTTCTAGGTGTGTGTGTGAGGTCCCAAGTTCAAGCCAAGTCTTTGGCAAATTTTGGCATTTTAATGAATAAAGCTTTACTCTTGTTCAATAGGCTTAAGTTTAATTGTTGGTAAAATATATCAAAATGAGCTTGCTGGTCTAGTGGTTAAATGGTGTGTTAGTATTGGTAAAGGTCTTATGTTCGAATCCTTGCACGAGCAATGATGTAACAGTTCAGTTTAGACCCTAGTCGGAATTGTGGTTTCAGGATCACATATCCTAGTCAAAAAATATTTTAATATTATTTTATGTGTTTAAAATATGTGAATTGACAAGTGTGAAAGTTTTGTATGAAAATTCACTATATTGTGTGCTTAATTTGATAAAATGACCTAATCGCGTAAAATGTAAAAGTGACCTTCTATTTGTTAAAGTGCTTATTTGACATGTCTTTCAAGTAAGTGATGTTAATGGCTTTTCTTGAATATTTTTGCACTTTTGAGACCCTTGAAGCATGAGCTTTCAAATGAAGGGTCTATTTTGCAAAAAGATTAAGAGTTTATGGTTTTGTAATGAATGTATTTGTAATGGTTGTTGAGTTTTTATGGAAGAATATGAGTCTTAGTAGTGTAATGACAACTTTTATGAAAGGTGTTAGTATGAAAACACCTAAAAGGACTATTTTGCATAAGTTGTAAAATAGTTGATAAATGTGTGAAATAGTTAGAATTTGAAGCTGCTTACCCATGTTTGAGGTTTAATGAATATCTGGTAGTATTCTGGATGGTTTAACGGTGAAAGTTATGTTCCTAAGATAATGAGGGAAGTATAACCATGTTGTAAGTGGTACAGGTACCTAATTGGTATGTATGAAATATGAGCTCATTGTATAATATGTGACTTGTATGGATGGTAATGAGTAAGTTATGTCTATGCCTACCTTGGTATTATGATCATGTTGATTATTGATATATTGTTGATGTATATTTACTTATATGCAACTTACTAAGCTTTAATGCTTACTCCTTTTTCTTTCCATCTCTTTACAGTGCCGCCTAACTAGCTCAAGGATCACAGAAGTTAGAGATATCAATCATACTATCGACCGAAGTATTCGGGATAGATGGATTTATATTTTTGAATATGGCATGTATAGGACTTAGACTTTATTATTTTGTGTCTTTGAGAATTGGCCAAATGTGTTGGCTTAGGTTGGAAACCCTTCAATTTGTATTAAGTTTTGAATGATAGTTAATATTCATTTTGAATTTAGAAAAAGATGCATTCCCATGGCTAAATGAATGTCCATTATGGCTGAATTGGTTATATGAATTGTGCTTGTGTTGGTATTGGTTGACATGTGTATGAAACTAGGTATGTAAAGGTGGCAATGAGGCTTGGTAAATAGCCTTATATTGTCCACACGAGTAGACACACAGGCATGTTTCTGGGCTGTGTGTGACACACGGTCTACCCCATGGGCTTGTATCCGGCCGTGTGTCCCATGCACGTAAAAATTTTGAGTCAGTATGCATGGTAATAAATTCACGGGTAGAGATACGGCTGTGTGTCTCAACCGTGTGAATGACGCGGCCCAGTACACGGTCGTGTGTCTCAGCTGTGTGAAGGACACAACCCAGCACACGAGCGTTTAGTCCGGCTGTGTGACCCCTACACGTAAAAATTTAAAGTCAGTATGCATGGTAATAAATACACGGGAAGAGATGTCCTTGTGTCTCAGTCGTGTGAAGGAATGGCCCAGCACACAGGCGTGTGCCTTGGCCGTGTGACATCTTGAGCATGCTGACGTCAGAAATAGAATGTCCATGTTTTTGTACACAGGCTAGGACACGGGCGTGTCGTGGCCATATAGGGACACGGGCCATTGATGCGAGCATGTGTCTGGCCGTGTGAAAACTCCTATTGGTGTGAATTAGAAATTAATTCTACACGAGTATGGGACATGGGCGTGTCCCAGAGTGCTTAGGCTGTGTGAGCCACACGGGCGATTAGCACGACTATGTTGAAATGGTCACACGGGTGTGCTACCCTCCTACATAGGCGTGTGCCCTATTTCAAAAACAATTTCTTAAGGTTGGTTTAAGGACCCAGAATGGTTCTAAATAGTTATCAACGATCGATTTGGGACTCGTAGGCCCATAATAAGAAGATCAAAGTAGAAATTGAAAAAGTTTTATTTTGGACTGAGTCTCGATAATTTGAGATTGGTTGTATGCATGAGATCAAGTTAGGTAATGCCCTGTAGTCTGTCCCGGCATGGGTTACGGGTATAAGGTGTTACATTTAGTGGTATCAGAGTTATGGTTTAGTTGGTTCTAGTGTCATGGGTTACGCATAGGAGCCCGCAACCATGTCAGATCTGTACGATCTATGAAGAGGAAAGGAGGTCATTTGGCCCAATCGGACTGGCCCGTTGCTTGAAGAGATTGAAGGTCCATCTACAAGCTTGACAAATATGGAAGCATGATCTTCGAAGATATGCAATATTAGATATGATATGTAATTTTAGAAGATATGATTTTGTAATCTTATAGATTTGATTTGTAGATACCCTTTAATTGTAGCTGTTGATGTACATGATCTGTACCGTTGGATTTGGGGAGGCTCAACTATAAATAGTGGCCTCTCCCCTCATTGTAATCACTTGAGTTTTTTTTTAGCAATAAGAATTCTTGAGAGCATTCACTCAAAATTCTCTCTCCCTTGTGTTCTTATTTTTCTATGGCTTGTTCTTGTTTCGTTCTTCGTTCATCTTGCTGGTTTCGAGCTGCTTTCCTTTAAGTTGGGTTTTGGTAGAGGAATTTTGTTGAATTTTCATATTGTGGGAGTTAGGCTGACTTGGGCATTTTTGGAGTAAGAAACTACCTAAGGCCGCATGGATTGTAAGGCAAATATTCTATGTCCGTGTCAGTTGGTATCCATGCCAGGTTCGAAAGCACTTTTGAGAGATGTCGAATGAAGTTGTTGATCAGAATAAGCCAATAGAGACCCGTGGGAGGGCTAGAAAGGCTACTAGGTCGAAGGATATGATGTCGAGCTTGGAAGATCGAGTGACTAATCTCAAAGAGTCTATTGGTGACATGAAGGAGACACTCGAAGTGGTCCTAATCCGTATAGAGGAATTGAAGGAAGATAGCAAGGAGTTTGTGTTGGACACTCTCAGATCCACTTCGGAAAAACCAACAGTTAGGGACGAAGCTCTTGAGGCCCTGGTGACTTCCATGAAAGAGAAGATTGTTGAACTTAAGAGGGAGCTCACAATTTGTAAGGTTGCCCTGGGAAGTGGGATGTTGGCTTCGGGACCAAAGCAACGTCATGTGGATGTTCCAAAACCCGAGAAGTTTAAGGGCGCTAGATCCGTGAGAGAAGTGGACAACTTCCTATAGGAATTAGAGTAATATTTTCGAGCAATGGGCATTCAGGATGATGCCACCAAGGTAAACACTGCTTCAATTTACTTTTCTAATGTTGCTCTCTTGTGATGGAGACGTAGGTCCATGAATGAGAAACGTAGAGGAACGGCTATTGGGACTTGGGGGAGTTCCAAAGAGAGTTGAAGAAGTAGTTTTATCCACAACATGCTAAAAAGGAGGCTCATGCTAACTTGCCCCGACTTACACAATAAGGTACCGTTCGAGATTATGTTCAGGAATTCAGTGAGTTGATGCTTCAGATCTCAGACTTGAACAAGAATGAAGCATTCTATTGGTTCAAGGATGGGATAAAAATGTGGGCTAAGTAAGAGCTGCATCGCCTAGGAATCACTGAATTGACCATAGCCATGGCTGAGGCAGAAAATTTCTATGATGTTGGGGGAAGAATATTTGATAATAATGAGTCTTCCAAGCCCAATTCGAGACCCAAAGGCAATGGTGGGGGAGACAAGGATCAAGGGGAAAAGAATAGCGAAGGCCCAAGGGCTAGTCAAGGTAAGCCTTGAGATAGGAAGGGACCATTGAAATGCTATCTTTGCCAAGGCCCACATAAGATGAGCGTCTGTCTGAAGAAAGCCGCTTTCCATGCCATGGAGGCGCACAAGGAAGCCAAAGATGACACCAAAAGTCTTAATTCAATATTAGGTGGTGTTGAAGAGAAGGCAAGTAATGGGTTGATGTTTGTGGACATCATCGTAGTTGGCAGAGGATTGAATGCACTTGTTGATACTAGTGTGTCTGACTTATTCATGTTTGAAGAAATGGCGAAGGAACTTGGGCTCAAAGTTGAAGAAGATTCGAGACGAATCAAAATGGTGAATTCGGAAAGCATTCCCATAACGGGTGTGGCAAAAGCGGTGGAACTCAAACTTGGCTAGTGGACCGGCAAAGCAGCTATTAAGGTAATCCCACTTGCTGGTTATGAATTTGTTGTTAGATTAAGCTTCCTTGGCCGAGTTAATGTGAATATTCATCCTTCTAAGAATTACATGACGAACTCTGATTCGAACTATTGGTATATGGTGCAAATAAAAAGAAAGGGAAGTATGGAGGGAAAAACATTGTCGGTGATCCAATTTACCAAAGGAGTACGTACAAATGAAGGCTCCTATCTAGCTACCTTGAGGGAAAATGGGAAGGCGAAATACGAGGAAGAAATTCCAAAGGAAGTGAAACAGTTGCTGAAGTCATTTCAAGATGTAATGCCCATGGAGTTGCCAAAAAAGTTGCCGCCTAAGAGGGAAGTGGACCACAAGATTGAGTTGTTGCCCAATATTGAACCACCAGCAAGGGCACCATATCAAATGGCTCCAACTGAGTTAGAGGAATTGTGAAAGCAATTGATGGAGCTGTTAGACGCCAGGTTCATTAGACCATCTAAAGTCCTATTCGATGCACCTGTGCTATTCCAAAAGAAGCATGATGGGTCCTTGAGATTATGCATTGATTATAGAGCCTTAAACAAGATCACTGTGAAAAATAGGTATCCCATTCCTCTTACTAAGACTTGTTCGATCAACTTGGTAGCGCGAGATGGTTTACTAAGTTGGACTTGTGATCAAAGTACCATCAAGTAGAGTAGCCGAAGGGGATGAGCTCAAGACAGCTTGTGTGACTAGGTACGGGTCTTTTGAGTTCCTTATGATGGCGTTCAAGTTGATGAATGCTCCAGCCACGTTTTGCACCCTAATGAATAAGGTATTAAAACCCTTCTTAGATCATTTTGTTGTTGTTTATCTTGATGATATTGTGGTGTATAGTAAGAAACTTGAGGAGCATGTGGGACATTTGAGGGAGGTGTTTCAAACCCTACAAGAAAATGACCTATATATCAAGGAGAAGAAATGCTCCTTTTCTCAACGAGAGATGCCATTTCTAGGTCATATTGTGGGAGGTCAAACGATTCGACTGGATGCAAGTAAAGTTCGAGCAATTGCCAATTGAGAGCCACCAACCAGGGTGACAAAGTTGCAGACTTTCCTTGGATTAGAAAATTATTATCATCACTTCATTGAAAGCTATTCCAAGATCGCTGCACCCTTGACGTATTTGTTGAAAAAGGGTAAGGTGTGGGATTAGGACCCTCGGTGTGAGAAAGCCTTCAACCAAGTCAAGCAAGCAATGATGAGTGAGCCTGTACTCGTGTTGCTAGACTTTGCAAAGGCGTATGAGTTATGCACAGATGCTTCGAATTATGCAATTGGGGAAGTGCTGATGCAAGATGGGCATCCAACTGCTTTCGATAGCTGAAAGCTTAATGAGACGAAACGAAGATACACTGTCCAAGAAAAAGAGATAATTGGGGTGGTGCATTGTTTGCGTACATGGAGACACTATTTACTGGGTTATAGGTTCATGGTTTTCACTGATAATGTCGTAAATAGTTATTTCTTAACCCAAAAAAAGTTGTCCCCCAAGTAGGCTCGTTGGCAGGTTTTCCTAGTGGAGTTTAATTTTAGCATGGAATACATGCTGGGGAGTGCCAACACTATGTTTGATGCGCTTTGCCAGAAAATGGAGTTTGCAACGATAAGCCAACCCGATATTACCCTATTGGCACGCATTCAAGAAGGATTGTCCCACAATCCCACAGCCAATAATCTAATTGAGCTTGCCAAAGATGGAAGAACGAGGAGGTTTTAGCTCGAGGGAGAATTACTATACACTCAGGGGTAATATTTGTATGTGCCTCAACATGGGAATTTGCGAAAGGAAGTCATGAAGGAATGTAATGATTCCAAATGGCTCGCCATCCAGGTATACACCGTACTTTTGCTCTCTTGGAGGATCGATTTTATTGGCCTTACATGGGTGATGATGTGGAGACCTATGTGAAAACTTGTTTGGTGTGCCAACAAGACAAGGTCGAGTTGAAGGCTCTTGCTGGTTTTTTACAACCCTTGGCCATTCTTGAGCGCCCATGGGAAAGTTTATCCATGGACTTTATTTTGGGTTTGCCTAAGTCTGATGGATTTGCGAGTATTTTTGTTGTGGTGGACAGGTTCTCGAAGCATTCAACTTTTATCCCCGCAACCAAGGAGTCTCCCACTGAGGAGGTAGCTTGTTTGTTCCTTAGACATGTAATGAAGTATTGGGGAGTACCACAGTCTATCGTTAGTGATCGAGATGAGCTATTCGGGTCGATTTTGGACGGAGTTGTTAAACTTAATAGGTTCAGACTTGAACTTTTCCACTAGCATGCATCCCTAAACTGATGGGCAAACTGAATGAGTGAATGCATTGTTGAAGACGTATCCTTGGCACTATGTAAGTGCAACACAAAGGGATTCGTCGAAGTTGTTAGATGTGGCCTAATTTTTGTACAACTTACAACGAAGTGGGACGATGAACAAGAGTCTGTTCGAGATAGTGACGGGGCAACAGCCACTTACATCTAATGCTGTTGCAACTCATTATGCGGGACTGGATCCAGCAGTTTATCGATTTGCAAGGGATTGGCAAGAGCAAAACGATCTAGCTAGAGCTTGTCTACATAAGGCAAGTAAGCGCAACAAGAAGTGGGCGGATCAGAATCGAAGGGATGTGCAATTTCAGGTTGGTGACCCAGTTCTTGCTAATTAAACCTCATTTTGCGACATGATAGGTTACACAAGGGACTTGTGTGACGATATAAGGGGCCATTTTCGAGTTGTAAAGAAGGTAAGCAAGGTGGCCTACAAGGTTGAGTTGCCTAAAAAGCTCAAAGTCCATCTAGTATTCTGTGTAAGTATGCTTAAGCCATTCTATGAAGATGGAGAAGACCCAAATCGAAGCAAATCTGAATGAGCACTAATGGGGGTAAAAATTGCCTATTATCAAGAGGTCAAAAACATCGAGGCAGATCGTGTCATTAGACTGAAGTACTATCGACTGCAGCATGAATACCTAGTCTGATGGAAGGTATTTCCTAATAGTGAGACAAGTTGGGAACCCGCTGAAGCCTTGTGGCAATTCTAAGACAAGATAGATCGATACCATGCGGAGGACGCGGCGAGGGCGTCGCTAGATTCAGTGGGGAAGAATGTCATGGGCTGCGCATGGGAGCTCGCAACCATGACACATCTGTGCGATCCATCAAGAAGGAAGGAGGTCATTTGGCCTAATCGAACTGGCCCGTTGCTTGAAAAGATTGAAGATCCATCTACAAGCTTGACAAATATAGACACATGATCTTCGAAGATATGCAATCTTAGATATGATATGTAATCTTAGAAGATATGATTTTGTAATCTTAGAGATTTGATTTTTAGATACCCTTTAATCGTAGCCGTTGATGTACTTGATCTGTACCGTTGGATTTGGGGAGGCCCAACTATAAATAGAGGCCTTTCCCCTCATTGTAAATCACTTGAGTTTTTTTTAGCAATAAGAATTCTTGAGAGCATTCACTCAAAATTCTCTCTCTTTTGTGTTCTTATTTTTTTGTGGCTTGTTCTTGTTTCATTCTTTGTTCATCTTGTTGGTTTCGAGTTGCTTTCGTTTGAGTTGGATTTTGGTGGAGGAATTCTGTTGAATCCTCATATTGTGGGAGTTAGGCTGACTTAAGCGTTTTTAGAGCAAAAAACTGCTTAAGGCCGCACGGATTGTAAGGCAAAATTTCTAAGTCTGTGACACTAGGACTAACCTAGCGAGAGGACGAGTCTAGCAATGCATGCCATAACTGTATATTGATAGTGTGATGATTTTTTACAATTATAAATTATGTTTTTATATAATAAATGGATCCTAATAGAGCCACAACGAATGACGTGGAAGTAACGCGTCGACTTACGTTGAAGGGACCGCACCAGTAGAAAGTGAGCCCGTACATATGAGCTAAGGTGGAGGGGTTAGAGAAGCCTACCTCATTATGATGGACGCTTGGTACACGAAGTTTGTTCATGCGAATCCAAACACTCCACCTCCCCTACCCTCTCTGATACCTCAGTATGCCCCAGTAGCTCCGCAAGGTGCAGATATGTTTAGAAGAGAGAAGCGTCTGATAGATAAGATCCGGAAATAAGGGGCCGAGTAATTTCGGGCTAGCATAGATGATGACCCTGAAAGAGCAGAGTTTTGGCTAGAAAATACCATTAGGGTATTTGAGGGGCTAGCATGCACACCTGAAGAGTGCGTGAAATGCACAGTGTCGCTTTTACGGGATTCAGCTTATGAGTGGTGGAACTCTCTCATGTCCGTCGTGTCGAGAGAGAGGATCACGTAGGAATTCTTCCAGGAGGAATTCTAGAAAAATTATATTAGCCAAAGATTTATAGACCAAAAGAGGAAGAAATTGCTAGAGCTAAAGCAAGGTCGAATGTCAGTGACAGAATATGAACGTGACTATGTGAGGCTTAGCAAGTATGCACGGGAGTGCATATATACAGAAGCCACCATGTGTAAGAGGTTTGAAGATGGCTTCAATGAAGATATCTGAGTGTTTGTTGGCATCTTAGAGCTGCGAGAATTTGTAGCACTTGTTGAAAGAGCCTGTAAAGCCGAGGAACTGGTTAAAGAAAGGAGGAAAGCGATTTTTGAGTTACGAGATTCGAAAAAGTGACAGATGGGGAAATCAAATCAGTCCTCATCCAAAATATCAAAGGAGTTCACTACCAGATCGAATGCTTCAGTGGGGTATTCAAATAGAACAAGAACTGGCAGAACACAACTTCTAAAGCCCAGACCACTTCAGTCGTAAGTGTAAGTAGCACTGGGCCAAATAGGCCAGAATGCTCGCAATGTGGTAGGCATCATTTTGGCGAGTGTCGATGGAATGAAAGAGGATGTTCCAAGTGCGGATCATTGGAACACTTCATCCGAGATTGTCCTGAATTGGATGAGAGAGGGAGAAAACAAGATGTGAAAGCAAGTAGTTCTCCTTTGAGGGGTAGGCCTCAGAAGATCCCTAAAAGTGGGGCTAGTAGTGAGTAATGCCAAGAGATGCTACAGTAAGGTCCGAAGGCAGAGCTCCTACAAGGACTTATGCTATACGAGCTCGCAAAGACATAGAGTCTCTCGACATGATCACGAGTATTTCTTAAATCTGCATCAATCTTAATCATTAAGAACCGAACAACAAGTGACTCGCAATCATCTTAACTCACTCTTAAATCATCCATAACCATTCGGCCAACCTTAACCAATAAAAGAGGAATACTTACCCAAAACCCCAAAATGCCTAAGGAACAATTCAGCAGAGATCTGAAATCTGAGATTCGATATTAATCCTCTACCAAAACCGATTTAGAAAGAGTGAGGTAGAGAAGAAATCGGTACTAGGAATACCAATTAAAAGAAAGTAAAACACTTACACAAGAATAGATCAGCCAACGTTGAAGAAAAAGTGGCAGCAGAACAGGATTTTAGCCAAAAGATATTCGACTTTAATGAAAGTAAGTAGGAGCAAGAAAAAATAGAGTTTGATGAGAAAGGAAGGGAAGAAATCAGCACAAACTAAAAGCGAAAGAGTAAGGGGTTTTGGCTTTTAGATATTTGAAAAGAAAAGTGTTTATGGTAAAAAGAAAGGAAGAATTCAGCATTAGCCTTGAATTCCCAAAATCGACACCTATATATACTATAGCTGAATTTACCTATCCCTAAATTCCCAATTCGGCTCTACTTCTCTATACCCCTCATCTCCTAACTTTTCTCCCTGTTAATTCCTGAATCCCTTCCTTAAATTTCTCCTCTGATCACTCCCTTTAGAGTTCATATCTAACGCCACTACTGGCCATTTATTGAGCAAAAATAAATCATTCTTTTGAGCAAGGAGGGATTCGAACCCCAAACCTCCTTGCCATGCATGTGATGCCACCTCTAAGCCTCATGTGTGACGCTACTTGCCACTCCAACACAAGGCTCATTTTGTCCAATTCCTCCTTCATTTATTTAAAAACCTAAACTACTTGCCATCAAGGTTCTTTTAATTTTTAAACTATAATTTCCTTCACCCCATAGTTCGAACTCAAAACTTAACCAAGGCCTATTATCACATAAATAACACTTGACTAGGAATATTAAGCACACCTTTTATCAAGACCAAAAAAAAGAAAGTTCGGGATCTTTGAGGCGTTACACTGTGGGAGAAAAGTTATCGAACTAAAATGTAAAGACAGGAATATCCTTTGAGTTGGACCAGATGAATCAGATAATTTACTTGTAATAGTATCGTCTTTGACTGGTGAGATATATTTGAGAAAAGGATATGAGGCTTACCTAGTTTTTGTGCTAAATACCCAAGTGTCTGAGTCGAAGAATGAATCGGTGCGAGTGGTTTGTGAGTTTATAGATGTGTTCCTGGAAGAGTTACCCGGGTTACCACCAGCTAGGGAAGTTGAATTTGGTATCGAGTTGGTCCCTGGTACGGTACCCATCTCGGTCGCTCTGTATAGAATGGCCCCAACAGAGTTGAAAGAGTTGAAAGTACAACTGCAAGAGTTAACGGATAAAGGTTTTGTGAGACCTAGTTATTCACCGTGGGGTGCTCTAGTACTTTTTGTGAAAAAGAAAGATGGGTCGATGAGGTTATGTATTGACTATAGACAGATCAATAAAGTATCAGTGAATAACAAGTATCCTTTGTCAACTATCGATGACCTGTTTGATCAGTTAAAGGGAACCACTGTATTTTCCAAGATTGACCAGAGGTCCGGATACTACCAGTTAAAAGTGAAGGAGCAAGATGTACCGAAGACTGTGTTTTGAATAAGATACGGGCATTATGAGTTCCTCGTCATGCTCTTTGGTTTGACTAATGCCCCAGTTGTGTTTATGGATTTGATGAGTTATATTTTTCAGCCATATTTGGATAAGTTCGTAGTAGTCTTCATTGATGACATACTGATTTACTTGCAAGATGAGGGTGAGCATGCAAAGCATTTGAGAATGGTTCTACAAACTTTGAGAGGTAAGCAGCTTTACTGTAACGCCCCGTACCCGAGACCGTTGCCGGAGTCGAACACGAGGTGTTAACGAACTTAATTCATTTATTTACACAGCTCATTTTAAAATTTCCAGACAAGCTGGCTAACTGCGTCATTGTCACCTTAAAAATCATATCTCGAGTTCCAAAACTCAAAAACTGATTCCGAAAATTTTCCCTGAAACTAGACTCATATATCCATCTACATATTTTTTTCTAGAATTTTTGGTTGGGCCAATTAGTACAGTTTATTAGTTAAAGTCTCCCCTGTTTCAGGGTTCGACTACTCTGACCTTCATGCATTACGACTTAGATATCTCCCTGTACAGGGCTTCAATACATATGCCGTTTGTTTATAATGAAACTAGACTCAAAAAGGAATCCGTACATATAAAGCATGACTTCTAATTATCTTTGTTTAATTTATGGTAAATTTCCAAAGTCAGAATAGGGGATTCACTAATCGCTCTGGCCCTGTTTCACGAAAACATAAACATCTCATAAAGTACGGCTCATATGGTTGTTTTGCTTCTTCCATATGAAAATAGACTCATCAAGGTTTGATTGCATAATTTATTCATTATTTAATTACATTCCTACTATTGTTAGTGAATTTTCAAACTCACATCACTGCTGCTGTCAACATCTATTTTAAGGTAAATTTCACCTATTTCATAGTTTCCATGATTCAACTAGCCATTTGACATACATAGCACCAAATATGATCGTGATTAACCATTCCAATGTCTAATCATTGCCGAGCATTTCCACACCTCCCAAAAACCATATATATACAAAATGATTTTAATACTATGCTCAAAATATTTAAGCCATTTTCGCATGGCTATCCGAATATATATACACATTACCAAAGGTACTTGATTAACAACAAAGGTTAGTCCTATACATGCCATTATCAACGTTTAACTAAAAGAGTACCAAAAGGGCTTAGATAGTGTGGACGACTTCAACTTCGACAATCCCGAGTCCGATAGCTGACGAACAAAAATCTATAAAAAAGAGAATTAAAGAAACGGAATAAGCATTTAATGCTTAGTAAGTTTTGAGTAACGAAATTATTTACGACTAAAGTATAGCGTTCATATGACTAAATGAATAATTTCATATATGCACATTCTCAAAATCATAATTTCTTCACGCTTCAACCAGTATATTCATACACAGGGTATCAAACCTAACTAGAGGCCGGAAGCTCGTTAATCAATTGAGCGAGTACTATTTGAAAGGAATCAACCTTTCCGATGCATATACGAAACATACCTTATCGTTTGTATTTTATGAGCGTATTAATTGAAATTACTACAGCAAGATCGCTCGCTTCCAAACCCAAGTATCTTCGGGATTTAGCCGGATATAGCAACTCGCACAAATGCCTTCGGGTCTTAGCCCGGATATAGTCACTAGCATGAATGCCTTCGGGATTTAGCCCGGATATAGTTACTAGCACAAATGCCTTCGGGACTTAGCCCGGGTATAGCAACTACTCGCACAAATGCCTTCGGGACTTAGCCCGGATATAGTAACTTGCACAAATGCCCTCGGGACTTAGCCCGGATATCATCCGAATAATCAAGCACATATACCAATAAATCATGACACATCCATATTTCATTATCATAACTAGAATTCAAACACAAGACCCTTATCAACCATTACCATTTTCGGCTCAATAGCCACATACAAAGAGCATGATTTTGATTTGCTTTATAACATGATCTTTATACACATTTGGCTACCCTTCATAGGTATAAACTAATCACCTCAATATACAATTCAAGTAGAATCATTATATCACCGTTTATTTGTTATGCTTATATGTCATGACTTAATCAAATCATAAACTAAGTTTCATTACTCGAAAACTTACCTCGGATGTTGTCAAATGATTTCAACGGCTATTCGATCACTTTTTCCTTTCCCTTATCCAACTTTGATCCTCTAAGCTCTTGAGCTAAATCAAACAATTTACTTCCCAATCAAACACAATCACACGGCATCCATATACATTTTAGAACCATTCTTAACATATTTACTACTCATTTACAAAAAAAATACTCATATCACATTTATAAAACTACAAGCCGAATATACCTATGTGTGACCATCCCAATTTAATCGATTTCTTGTTTTATGCACTACCACATATTCACACATATATATATTATGCCATTTACTCATAAACCCCATTATGCCGAATATTCATTAACCAATAATCACACACACTACTTATGTACAAAAATTTATCCACCCTAGCCTATAGTTCATTCGGCCATTCATCACTCAACCAAACAAAATTTCATAGCAAACTCCTATGACCAAGCACACACATATACTTACATCCCAATACTCATAACATTCAAAATCACATTTTAAGTAAATTATCTTAAACAATGCCGAATCCTTAAGTGATTAAACATCAAATTTTTACTCAATTCCCAAACCTATAAACAACATTTATTCATGACATCAAGCATCTTCATTTCGGCTATTACACATATATACACTAGCAATCAAATACTAACATTTGCACTTCACCTTAATAGCTAGCTTAGCAAACCTTAATTTAACATATAATTGTTCATAACACAATTAAAGCATCCTCTCCATTCCATCAATTCAAAACACATACATTGCCCAATAATATCCAAAATCATATTCGGCCTTAGTACTCAACTTGCTAGCCGATTTTTCTCCATCTAGCAACTAATGCACATATGTGCTCATTTGTTAGACTCTACTTCACCTAACTACCAATTTTTTTCTTTTCATCCAAACAACATGAACAACAACCATTTCTTGAACATTTTCTCTTAACCGATACTCATGTTACCAACAAGATTCAAAATTTGGACATGGGCTAAGCAAGGAGCTTAATGACTAACTCAAAAAAAATGCTAGAAATCCAAGAATCATCCTTGAACTTACCTTGATTTAGCTAACCACCATAGCTGAATTTTTTCCAAGCTTGTTCTTTCCTAGTCACGGCAACAAGGAAGCCCGTGGTAAGTTGGCTTGTGCCGTCACTTGGGGGCTTGAGAGGTGGCGTGTGGATGACCAAGGAGAGCAAAGGTTTGAGTCGCAAGGTAAGCAAATTGGTGATATTAATTTTTATATACAGAAAAGGTAAGCAGTGGAACTAAAGTGAAAGGCTATTAGGAGAAGATTTAGGAGCTGATAAGGGAGAGGATTTAGGAGCTGATAAGGGAGAGGATTTAGGAGCTGATAAAGGAAAGGATTTAGGAGCTGATAAAGGAAAAGATTTAGGAGCTGATCAAGGAGCAGGAGTTGGCTGGCCAAGGGCCTCTAGCATGGGAAAATTCGGCTAGGTTAAGTGCCAGTATAAATTCGGCATGAGGGAGAAAGTTGTGCCATTTGCTTACCATTCTCCACTTCTTTCTTTTCTCCTTTTCTCTTCAACTTTTTCTTTTTCTTCTTTTCCTCCATAGCCAAATCTCTCTAACCACCTGTGCATCTCCATCTTTTTCTTCAGATGTTTCTAAAACCTTCACAGCCATTGCCATAAAAAGCCGAAATCCCGAAAACTATACTTTCTTCTGTACCGATTTCTCCTAGCCAATTTTATTCTTTTCCATCATTCTTGATTGATTCCCCAGTTCTCTAAACCTCAAGGTTCTGTCGACAAGACCATAGAAAAACCCTCCTATTTCATCTTTCTTTACACAGCTTCAACAAAAGCCGAAAACCCCACTCTCTTAGGGACTTGGCCGAATAGTGAGATCACTAAAGGCTCACCTTTTGTTATCATTTGAGGGCTTAGATCGGCATCAGAATTGAGTAGAAATTAATTGGGATCATTGACCGAAGGAACCGGTGGTAAGTCTTTTCAATCTAGTCTTTATTACGTATTTTAGAAAAGCCGAAACCCCTAAAGGTTAGGGAGGCTGTCGACTTGGACTTGTAGCCCTAAGGGGTTGTGATAATTGTTTTTTCTTGATAATAATGTGATTTAGAGGTTGCTGATCAAGGGCTTGGACAAGTGGAGAAACGGGATCTAAGTCTAGTCGCAAACTTCGGCAAAGGTAGGATTGCTAGTGCCTAAGGTGTTATGGCCGAATAAGGTAAGGAGATATTATGTAGTTTGTTTCGGTAGTAGATTAATGTGGTAGTAATATAATTGTAGGTAGTTCGAGCGTGGATCTCGTCAACGAATCATCATAAAATAGGTGTGTAATTGACACCCTTTCTTAGTCTAGATCGGCAAAAGCCGAAAAGCTGAAATGCCAAAAAACCGGTATTTTATGGATTTGTGAGTGTGCGAATGCTCGTGAGGTAAATTGATTAATGTCTTTGGAAAGCTGCAATGTTTGGGCTGCCAAGTGCATGATTTTCGTGCCCTAGATATTTTTGGGCTTATTGGGCCAAAATTGGAATAATGGGCAAACGGGCCCAATTTAGTAAGAACCCTCGGTAAGTGATTCTGTTAGTACGTGAAAGGTAGGAATATGCATGAAAAACCCTAGAATAGATAAATTACTGAAATACCTTTAAAAAGTGGAAAATTTACAGTTTTACCCTTAGGAGATAAAGTACCGAAATACCCCTAGGAGTAAATTGACCTAAATGCATGTTTGACTGTTGTTATTTACTGCATGCCATGTTGTTATTATCTGATGCATGGGACTGGGATATTGATGGAGGAAGTACTGAAAGTGGCTTGTCCACGTACTGGAGGCTTTGCCTCAATTTACTGTTAACTGAGCATCAAGGCTGCAACTGTGGAGTCTAGGGCTGGGTGGGTTAAGCTATTCCCCACATAGAGGTAAGGCTAGTACGGGTGGAGTGTAGCGGTTGGTGGGTTGAGTAGACTCCCCAAATGGGCTTGCATATGTTTATTGATGTTGCATGTATTTTTGAAATGGGCCCATGGGCCATACTGTTATCTGAATAAGGGGCTAAGGCCCAGTTTAATGTAATCTGAAAAGGGCTCTGGCCCAGTATCACTGTTATCTGAATGGGCTTAGGCCCGATAGGCTTGAGCTGACCTGGGCTTTGAATGGGTTTTCCTTACACACTGAGTTTCCAAACTCACCCTTCTTTAACCTTGCAGGTGGGCCTTGATGTGGGTGACTTGGAGCCAGAGGGGATTCAGAGTGGCCATGGTGAATGCTTTTGGGTTTGAAAAGAGACTGGTTTCCCTAAGTTATTTTTATTTACTATTTAATTTTTGGGTTGTAATAAGGCCAATTTACCTTTATTTTCTTATTTGATTTTTTGGGATTATATTATTTTAAATAACTTTAAATTGATGGATAATAATTCAAATGGGCTAGACTTAGGGCGCAATTTCAAAACGGTGCTTTTTTTAAATTAACACGACGTCACGAATATTTGATTTACCAAAGATAACCACTCAAAGAAATTTCAATTTGTAATAACCAAGTGTGGTAATGGATGTGGGCATGTCTAGGATTGGATCCAATCGAAGAGCTTGGTACTTAAGCAGCCTTCATGGCTCACCTCCTCTGTTATGGATACCTACCTGGTGCCCAGCTTCCATTCACTTGGTTAGCTTAACAAAAGTCGGCTTTTAAAACACTTAAAAGGAAATATGGGTTTTTAACTTCAATGCGGCACGTCAGATTCAGCCATAACGTCTGGGCCGGGTTTGGGGTGCTACATTTAGTGGTATCAGAGCCCAGTTGCAACAACTCGGCTGTGGATTGGGTCCAAAAAGGGTTTTCAAAACCTTATGCCAAAAAGGGTATTTTTGGAAAAACTTGACTTTTGAAAATAAATTTTCTGTTTAAAGGAGATAATCTCCGAACTTGTTTTCTTTTCACACAAATGCTTGGAAAATGGATTTCAAAAAGCCTAAATCTTTTGAGTTTATCTGAAAACTGATGAGGTGGCACACTGAACCCCCCCGACACCAAGGCTGTAAGTACCTTTCTGTTTTACATACTGAACTGTGCTGTAGTTAGTACTAAGCCTTAGCAATAGTACTAGAGATAATGTAGCATAAAGGCTACAAAACTGAGACTTTAGGGTAAACTAAGCCCTAGGAAACTGAGACAGTAGCTAAACTGTGGTTACGCGAGAACAACTCTGAAACCTTATCTTGTAATATCATGATTTTGGGCCTAGTCAGAATAGTGGTTTCGTGACCACAAAACCTGAGATAGAAATAATTATTTTATGATTATTTTGAGGTCTATGATATGATTGCATGATTGTGTGAAAATTTCGTGAAGAAATTTTATGCATAAAGTGCTTAAATTGAAATTAGGGACTAAATCGAATAATTTGTAAAACTTGCATTATAGAAGTTTCTAGTATGAAATTGTTTTGAAATATTAATTAGGAGGTCTTAAATAGAAATTTTACCAATTTCTAAGTCTATGGACAAAAATTGGACATGGATGGAATTTTTGGAAAGTTTAGTAGTAAGGGCATTTTGGTCATTTAGGGGTAAAATGAATTAAAATACAAAATTAAAAGCTAATTTTGCTCATCTTCAACCCCATGGCCGAATATAGCAAGGAGAAACCATGGCTAGGGTTTTTCAAGCTTCCAAGCTCAATTGTAAGTATGTTCTAGCCTCGTTTTTAATTATTTTTACGTTTTTGGAGTCCCGGTAGCTCGATTAAGCTTATGCTAGCAATAATTCAACCTAGGGTTCATATTTCGAAAAATACCAATAGGTGAAATTTGTGTATTTTGGTGTTTTATGATAGAATATGAGGTTTTAAATTATGTTAGACAACTTGTGCTACTCGGTTTTAAGCGAAAACTAGCAAAATGGCTTAATCGGTAAAAATACCTAATAGTCATAAGTACATGTTAGAGTGAGAATTTGATGTTTCCATAGAAGGGAAAAATGATCAGCATGTCATAAAACATAAGAAAATAGGCTGAAGTTTAATTTATGAGCTTTGGGGCAAAAGTGTAAATATGCAAAAGTTTATGGGCAAAACTGTAATTTTACCAAAATATGATTTTGGGTCAATTTGAATAATGTGAGTCCTAAGTAGACTATATTTTAAATGATAGAGCAAGAAAAACTGAAATTCGGGCTAAAATGGAAAAATACCAAGTTGTGGACGAAATGGTAAAAGTAGCCATTTTCGCATACGAGGTAAGTTCATGTGTAAATAATGTAGCATAATTGTTATTTTTAAGTTATTGATGTTAATTATATGATATGCTGATTTTTTTATCGTGAAATATTATGCTTTGTGGTTAATGTTGAGTAAAATGCAAATTATGTTTACTACTTGATAAATATGAATTGCTACCGAGTATCGGTTCTGATATTCCATGGAAGACGGCAATGTGAGATCGAGGAAAAAGCCCGTTTGAACCTTAGGAATAGATTAGGATACAAGTGACATGTCACTAGGATGGTTGAGCATCCAAACTCGTTGAGTTGAGTCCGAGTTCACTTATGGATGCGAATGTCCGAACTCGTTGAGTTAAGTCCGAGTTCGTGAAATGTAACAAGGCATCCGAACTCGTTGAGTTGAGTCCGAGTTCACTTATGGATGCGAACGCCTGAGCTCGTTGAGTTGAGTCCGAGTTCACTTAGGGGCGGGTTACATGATTTCTTGATTACATATGAGGCACTTATGTGCAAATTATCCGTGTATCCGAGTTGTATTCCGATGTGTTCAACGGGTGAAATTTCTAGTGAAAATAAAGAACACTTAAGATGCAAGCGACGTTTTGGTAAGTGTTGTGAAATGGACACTTTCGACAGGTATGTTCTTAACCCTCGGGTTGATAATAGATACAACAACGATAAGGTAGTAAGATGATGAATGATGTTTAGAAATATGATATGTGTTTTGGTGATACCATGCTAAAGTTGTTTGGTATATTTGTATTGTTATGTTACTTGTTATTTACATATGAACTTACTAAGCATTTATGCTTACTCCCTCCTCTTTATTTACTGTAGTTTTGAACAAGCCAGCTCGGGAATCGGGACGGGTCGAAGGTTCGATCACACTATCCAAAGGACTTTCATCTGGGTAAATGGCTTGTAAAACTTAAGTATGGCATGTATAGCAATATATTTATTTTGTGTAAATAATTTTATGATATGGCCATGATTGGTTGAGAAAATTTTTGATATTGATAAGTCATGGTGATGGTTAAATTTAGATCATGTTTGATATCATGGAAGTTTAATAGGTTATCTAGTTCATAACAACTCATGAAAAGATGAAATTTGCCTTAAAACAGAATATTGCTGCAGCAATGACATGAATTTGAAAAATCACTAAAAATAGTATAAATGGAATTAAATGATGAGCAAGTTACGAAATTGAAGCTTAATGAGTCTATTTTCATATGGATAAAAAAGAAACAGCATATAAATTATACTTTATGAGATATTTGAAACCTTGTGAAATAGGGCCAGAGTGATTTCTGAATCCTCTATTTTGACTTTAAAAATTCATAATAAATTGTAAAAAAATAATTAGAAGTCATTCTTTATATTTACAGATTCATTATTAAGTCTAGTTTTAAGAGAAACAAACATTGTAGTCATTGAAATTCTGTATAGAGAGATATCTGATTCGTAATACACAGATGTCAGAGCAGTCGAACCCTGAAATAGGGGAGAATTTAACTAATAAACTGTATTAATTGGCCCAACCAAAAATTCTAGAAAACAATTAGTAAATAGATATATGAGTCTAGATTTAGGGAAAATTTATAGATCTTGATTTCGAGTTTCGTAACTCGAGATATGATTTTTCTTGTAACTGTGATGTGAGTAGCTAGAAAGCTGTGAATGTAGAAACAAAAGATTTGAAGTTCTTAATTTGATAAATTATGTTTGGTAACTCCTCAAGCTCGACTCCAGCGCCGGTTTTGGGCGTGGGGGCGTTACATTTAGTGGTATCAGAGCAGGTTTAGTCGGTTCTCGGACTAACCTAGCATGTGTAAAAGTTTAGCTATACATGCCACTGATCTATAAAAGTGTGATGTCTTCCGAGGCGTGTGAGTATCGTCTTATTTAGACAGGGTACTCTCCAACCGAGCTGCGCTGACCATGTTCAATGTTATGCGAAGGTATTTGAGTAAAGTTATGATTATGATAAGTCTCGATTCAAAAAACTATGAATAAAAGTTTATGATACATATGTGATAATATGTGAGATGAAAGTTCATGTTATGATAAATATCCATATTTGCTTAATGCTCATACGATGTAGTGTATGTGGCTTACTTGATAAGTTGAACGGAATAAATAGAAAGTAGTAGAGGTATGAATAAAGGTCATAATATCATGATACGAATGAAAATGTCCTTGTCTTGATTGGACGTTGAATGTTGATGAATGTTAATGATATACAATTTTTTATGAGATAAAGGATTATAATGAAATGAACTTATGTATGTTAAATTGTTGGACTGAATTATATGATTGTAATGATATGTACATGATGATGCACGAAATGAAAGTTGTGATTGTGATGCCAATATCTATGTTTGTTTGGCCTTATATGATGTCATGAGCATGAATTAATTTAATTAAATGAATGGATAAGTAAAGCTATCTAGAAAACATAGAATGTATGCATAAGTATATTGTCTAAATGGGACAATAGGAAAATTGGTGTAAGCCAACATGAATGAATGACATGATTTTGATGATGTTGCTATGATGATGGGAGTTGTGTCATATGTGTATGTATAAGAAAGTCGAGTCAGAGGTCCTACAACCCCTCCCCCTTACCAAAGTGGTACTTATAATGGAATTTCATGAGATTTGTATTGAATAAGTTTTCGGTTGAGAACCCAAAGAGTTCAGTGATAGAATAATTATAAGTATGATCAGAGATTGAAAATGAGCTGATAAGTAAAGTTAGAGCCAGTAAAGTATGGATTGACGTAAAGATTATTGGAGTTATGCACTATCCCAGTTAGAAAAGGAATTCTCCTTGGTAAATCGAATTACTCAGTTGCAAGGTCGAGAAAAGTGTAAATCGAAATTTATTCAGAACTGGCCTTCTTTAGTGAATGGTTTAATATGAAATTTGTGACGGCAAAACTAGTTGGGGAAATGATAATTGAAATGTGAACTATCTGAGTGTGACAGTTATGACTGGACATATTTAGCACTCTCTTTTGAGATATTCTATGTGTTTACCCGTTCTCAGAAATATTTCTATGGCTATTGATCTTCTGAAGAAACTCTTGTTATATGGGAATGTCTTTTAATCCTGGTGTTGGATGAAAGCATTGGTAGTCTGACTGGTTCATAATTTATATTGCTCTATTTCATCGGGTATTCTATTTCATTTCGTCTGATAAGAATTGATGAGAGAATACATATGATATTATGATTCTGTTTCTTCTACTTGATGCTTCATCTGATATATATGTATGGGAAGATATATTGATCTTGTTATATTTGATTTTAGTGGGATTAAATGATGTTTTCTTCTGGACTTTCTTTCTTTGAAGAATTATCGGGGTATTCTGTATTTTCTCTATGAGTTTGGTTTTCGATTCTCCGGTACAGTATCCTATCTTGGGTTTCTTTATTTTGGATTTCTTTATTCTGGATTTCTCTATCTTGGATTTCTTTATTCGGTTTCCTTGTTATCTTTGTTCCATAATTTGTCAATTATGACTCGTGTTCGAAGTGCGTTCTTCAGCTCGTGATAATCATGTCAAATATGACTATACTTCTAATTTGATCTTGGTAATGTGGTGATTTTAGTATTGGGATTTTTTCTAATTTCTTTTTAAGGATTTGACATCAGTAAAGACATAGGTGATAAAAGCGCGAGTTTCAGTCGGTATGGTGAATTATTTATTTAAAAGATTTCATGTGACAATTATGTCAGGATTATTTTTCTCAAGTCTGATAATAGAATTTCATTTTGTACAGATAAAAGAGTAAATAGTCTGAACGAGCAGTGTATATTTATTAGAAAGAGTTGGATATTAGTTAAAGTCACTACGAATGATAAGGTTTTCGTCTTGTGAAAGCTGAAAAGTTTATTACATGTTGACAGAGTTCGGATAGATGAGAATATTGGTAACCGAAGCGTCTGAAGTAGACTAGTCTACATTGAGTAAAGACTTCCTGACTTTCAGTAATGTACCGTTGTATGAATTGTGATGTGTTTCAAGACAGTGAGGTAATGTGATAGTTTAGAGCATTCAATGTTACATAAAATCTGAGTTGTTAAAGAGGTTAAAGCTGTAATATCCTGATTTTGGGCCTAGTCGGAATAGTGGTTTCATGACCACAAAATTCGAGATAGAAATAATTATTTTGTGATTATTTTGAGGTCTATGATATGATTGCATGATTGTGTGAAAATTTCGTGAAGAAATTTTATGCATAAAGTGCTTAAATTGAAATTAGGGACTAAATCGAATAATTTGCAAAACTTGCATTCTTGAAGTTTTTAGTATGAAATTGTTTTGGAATATTAATGAGGAGGTCTTAAATAGCAATTTGACCAATTTTAAGTTCATGGACAAAATTAGGACATGGAAGGAATTTTTGGAAAGTTTAGTAGTAAGGGTATTTTGGTCATTTAGTTATTAAAATGAATTAAAAACAAAATTAAAAGCCAATTTTTGTCCATCTTCTTCATTAGGCTGAAATTTCAAAGGTTCTCCATAGCTAGGGTTTGTTTCAAGCTTCCAAGCTCCATAGTAAGTGACTCCAAGCCCCGTTTTTAATGATTTTTATGTTTTTGGAGTCCCGGTAGCTCAATTAAGCTTATGCCAGCAATAATTCAACCTAGGGTTCATATTTGGAAAAATACCCATAGGTGAAATTTGTGTATTTTGGTGTTTTATGATAGAATATGAGGTTTTAAATTATGTTAGACAACTTGTGCTACTCGATTTTAAGCGAAAACTAGCAAAAGGGCTTAATCGGTAAAAATACCTAATAGTCATAAGTACATGTTAGAGTGAGAATTTGATGTTGCCATAGAAGGGAAAAATGGTCAGCATGTCATAAAACATAAGAAAATAGGCTGAAGTTTAATTTACGAGCTTTGGGGAAAAAGTGTAAATATGCAAAAGTTTAGGGGCAAAACTATAATTTTACCAAAATATGATTTTGGTCAATTTGAATAATTTGAGTCCTAATTAGACTATATTTTAAATGATAGAGCAAGGAAAACTGAAATTCGGGCTAAAATGGGGAAAATACCAAGTTGTGGACGAAATGGTAAAAGTAGCCATTTTCGCATACGAGGTAAGTTCATGTGTAAATGTAGTAACATAATTGTTGTTTTAAGGAATTTAATGTTGTTTATATGATATGATGCTTATTATTATCATGAAACGTTATGTTTTGTGGTTATTGTTGAATAATATGTAATTATGTGAATTACTTGATGAGTATGAACTATCACCGAGTATCGGTTCCGATATTCCGTGGAAGACGGCAAAGATGTGAGATCGAGGAAAAAAGCCCGTTTGAACCTTAGGAATAGATTAGGATACAAGTGACATGTCACTAGGATGGTTGAGCATCCGAGCTCGTTGAGTTGAGTCCTAGTTCACTTATGGATGCGAATGTTCGAACTCGTTGAGTTGAGTCCGAGTTCGAGAGATGTAACTAGGCATCCGAGCTCGTTGAGTTGAGTCCGAGTTCATTTATAGATGCGAACGCCCGAGCTCGTTGAGTTGAGTCCGAGTTCACTTATGGGCGGTTACATGGTAGCTTGGCTACATATGTGGCACTTATGTGCAAACTTTCCATGTATCTGAATTATATTCCGATGTGTTCAACGGGTAAAGTTCTACTGAAATGGAGGAATACTCAAGATGAAAGAGACGTATTGGTAAGTGTTGTGAAATGGATACTTTGAACAGGTATGTACTTAACCCTCGGGTTGAAAAATCGATATAACAACAATATGGTAAGATGATAAATGAAAATGTGATATGAATGTCTCGGTGATGATTATGCAAATGAAGTTTTATGTTTGCTTATATAGTTGTGTTACTTGCTATTTGCATGTGAACTTACTAAGCATTTATGCTTACTCCCTTCTTTTCATTCCTTGTAGTGCTGACAAGCCAGCTCAGAAATCGGGAACGGTCGGAGGAACGTTCACACTATCCGTATACCATCTTGGCATAATGGCTTGTATATTTTGAGTATGGCATGTATAGCATTATAATCATTTTGTATATATGGTCTTATGATATGGTTATTGAGTGGTATGGAAATGCTTGGTAATGATTAGCCATTGGAATGGCTAATCATGATCATATTTGGTGTTATGTATACTAAATTGCTAGCTAATCCATGGAAACCATGAAATAGGTAAAATTTACCATAAAATAGATTCAGACAGCAACAGTGATGTGAGTTTGAAAAATAATTAAAAATAGTATAGATACAATTAGATGATGAATAAAATATGGAATTGAATAATTATGAGTCTATTTTCATATGGATTGAACAAAACAGGTATATGAATTATATTTTATGAGATATTTGAATTTTTGTGAAACAGGGCCAGAGTGATTTCTGAATCCCCTGTTCTGACTTTAAAAATTTATCATAAATTGTAAAAATATACTTATAAGTCAATCTTTATATGTACAAATTCCTTATTGAGTCTAGTGTTAATAGAAACAAACTTCATAGTCATTGAAATTCTGTACAGAGAGATATCTGATTCATAATACACAGAGGTTAGAGTAGTCGAACCTTGAAATAGGGGAGACTTTAACTAATAAACTGTACTAATTGGCCAGACCACAAATTCTATAAAAAAAATTAGTAGATAGATATATGAGTCTAGTTTCAGGAAAAATTTACGGAATTGGATTTCGAGTTTCGGAACTCGAGATATGATTTTTAAAACGACTATGAAGCAGTTAGCCAGCTTGTCTGGAAATTTTAAAATGAATTGTATGAGCTGTTTAAGTAATGAATTAAGTCTATTAACACCTCGTGTTCGACTCCGGCAATGGTATCGGGTACGGGGCGTTACATTTGGTGGTATCAGAGTAGGTTTAGTCGGTTCTCGGACTAACTTAGCATGTGTAAAAGTTTAGCTATACATGCCACTGATTTGTGATAGTGTGATGTCTTCCGACGCGTATGAGTACCGTCTTATTTAGACAGGGTACTCTCCAACCGAGCTGTGCCGACCATGTTCAATGTTATGTGAAGGTATTTGAGTAAAGTTATGATTATGGTAAGTCTCGGTTCAGAAAAGTATGAATAAAAGTTTATGATACATATGTGATAATATGTGAGATGAAAGTTCATGTTGTGATAAATATTCATATTTGCTTAATGCTCATATGATGTAGTGTATATGGCTTACTTGATAAGATGAACAGAATAAATAGAAAGTAGTAGAGGTATGAATAAAAGTCATAATATTATGATACGAATGAAAATGTCCTTGTCTTGATTTGGACGTCGAATGTTGATGAATGGTAATGATATATAATTTTTATGAGATAAAGGATTATAATGAAATGAACTTATCTATGTTAAATTGTTGGACTGAATTATGTGATTGTAATGACATGTACATGATGATGCACGAAATGAAAGTTGTGATTGTGATGCAAATATCTATGTTTGTTTGGCCTTATATAATGTCATGAGCATGAATTAATTTAATTAAATGAATGGATAAGTAAAGCTGTCTAGAAAACATAGAATGTATGCATAAGTATATTGTCTAAATGGGACAATAGGAAAATTGGTGTAAGCCAACATGAATGAATGACATGATTTTTGTGACACCCCTAAAGTGACCCTAGTCGGAAAGTGGTTTCAGGACCGCTAAACCGAGTCACCAAATTATTTGAATGTGATATTTATTGTCTAAAATATGTGATTATGAAGGTGTGAAAGTTTTAGGCTTCGATTTAGTAAATTGCATCTGAATTTAGTCAAAAGGACTTATGGGTGACATTTTTGAAATGTGATAGGCTAATCTACAAGGACCTAATAGTGCATGTAATCAAAAGGGAGGACTTGCATGTCAATTTCCCCCCCTAATATGTAGTGGCCGGCCATGAGCATGGGTGGACAAGATGTTATGGCTAAAAACATGTCATAAACATGTTGGGGTAGTGCATTATGTAAGGATTAATAAAATAAAGAGCATGGGTGGACAAGATGTTATGGCTAAAAACATGTCATAAACATGTTGGGGTAGTGCATTATGTAAGGATTAATAAAATAAAGAGCATGGGTGGACAAGATGTTATGGGTAAAAACATGTCATAAACATGTTGGGGTAGTGCATTATGTAAGGATTAATAAAATAAAGGGCATGGGCAATAAAATATTAGTGTTAGTAGGATGAGAAACCAAAAAAAGAAAAGAAAGGATGTGTGTGATTGTCCCCCCCCATTGCCGTGAGTGAAGAAAAGAAAAAAAAGAAAATTTGTTCATCCTCTTTCATTTCTTTTGGCCGAAAATTCTAAGGTAGAAGGAAGGAGTTCTTGCTTCATGTTTGGTTTGGAAGAGGATTAGGAGGAGGTTTGGCCATACTTGTATCTAGATTAAGCTCAAGAGCTTAGAGGACCAAAGTTGGATAAAGGAAAGGAAAAAAGTGATCGAATAGCCGCCAAAATCGTTCGACAACATCCGAGGTAAGTTTTAAGTGATTAAACGTTGAGTAAATTCAATCATAATAGGACATAATGAGTTGATTTAATAAGATATGATGTGGCCATGATATGTCTTAAACTCAAATGGTAAGTTCATATGTGTTTGGACTTGGAAATTTAAGAGCAAATTGTAATAATTTGCTTTGGACAGCAGCAGTAACGTGATTTTAGAAAATCACTATAAATTGTTGGTGTGGAATTATAGGCTGAATAAAATATGTAATCAAGGCTTAATTAGTCTAGTTTCTTATAAAAGAGACCTTGTGAGCAAAGAAATTTCCTATAAAGAGATATTTAAAGTTGTGTGAGACGGTGTCAGAATGACTCCGAAATCCCCTGTTCTGTTTTTAGAAAATCATTATAAATTGTAACAAAATGGTTATAAGATAAAATTTATATGCTTAGACTCCTTAATGAGTCTAGTTTCAAATGAAATCAAATAAAACACATTTTGAATTCTGTAAAATGAGAAATTTGATTCGTAGTGAAGAGTGGTCAGATTAGTCAAACAGTGAAACAGGGGAAACTTTAAGAAAAATCTGGTATTGATTGGCCAAACCTAAAATTCTGGAAATTTTATGGATGGAAGATATACGATTCTATATTCAGGAAAAATTAACGGCAAGTGATTTGGAGTTTTGTAGCTCCGGTTATAAATAATTTAGTGACCATTGCTCAGGAAAACAGCTCGTAGTGAATATGTGATTTTGTTGTAAACATGGATAAAACTTGTTTTAGTTGCTCATAAGCTATTGATTAAACCCATACTTGAATTCTAAATCGTGATATTGTAAGCTTATGAGTATTCGAATATGAAATGATAGTATGGCGTAAAATTGAATTATTCATTGGAAAGTGATGGATGTAGATTCGGCCAAGACCAAGTCTGTACATGATAGTATATGTGGTATGTGAAGTATATTTGAATAAATGTGAAAGTGTATATATGTGATAAGGCCTAATGGCCAATGTGATGAATGTGAAAGTGTATATATATGTGATAAGGCCTAATGGCCGATGTGATGAATGTGAAAGTGTATATATGTGATAAGGCCTAATGGCCGATGTGATGAATGTGAAAGTGTATATATATGTGATAAGGCCTAATGGCCGATGTGATGAATGTGAAAGTGTATATATGTGATAAGGCCGAATGGCCAATGTGATGAATGTGAAAGTGTATATATATGTGATAAGGCCGAATGGCCAATGTGATGAATGTGAACATGTGTATGTGTGATAAGGCTGAATGGCCAATGTGATGAATGTGAACATGCATATATGAGATAAGGCCGAATGACCAATGTGATGAATGTGAACATGTGTATGTGTGATAAGGCCGAATGGCCAATGTGATGAATGTGAACATGTGTATGTGTGATAAGGCCGAATGGCCAATGTGATGAATGTGAACATGCATATATGAGATAAGGCCGAATGGCCAATGTGATGAATGTGAAAGTGTATATATGTGATAAGGCCGAATGGCCAATGTGATGGATGTGGAAGTGTATAAATGTGATAAGTCCCGAAGGGCAATTGTGTCAGTACTATATCCGGGTTAAAACCCCGCAGGCTTTATGCGAGAATATTATCCTGATTAATGTCCGTAGGCTTCGTGCTCGTACTATATCCGAGCTTTAAAGACCCGACAGCTAAATGCTAGGATTCAAGTAAGACTTTGATATTGAGTATCTGCATTAAGTTACCATCAAATAAGTATTATGTATTCAAGATGTTCAGGTACGTATTACTTACTCATCGGTGGAGTGATTTCGAGGTGAATTATCAGTATCAAAGAGGTAGGTAAATGTGATTAATATTATAACTCCAAATGTGAGAATGATCTAATTGGTAATGGTATGTTTGTATAATAAAGTATGCGATGAAATATTCTTATGTATTAGTGCATATTCTGCCCAAAAGCCTTATGATCTGAGTATGGGTTGGGTTGAGCTAGATGTGCCAGTACAAGGTAAGGATTATGATTTGTAAGCTTACATATATGTGATAAGGAATATGTTGGTTCTTTATGTGCCTATGGTAATTTAGTACTTGTCATGTTGAAATACTTAAAAGTATGGATGTGATTATGAACAAGTGGAAAGGATTATTGAAAGTTGAAAATCGATGAAGAATGTGCTTTGGAAATATTTGACCATCTAGGTCATTATTATTCGAAAGTATATATGTGCCAGCCAAGTGTTGCGTTTAATGATATTATAGATCGAGAGAAGCTCTAGATTAACTTCATCGAACAGTTGAAATGAATGACCAATGATAGTGATTGAGAACACTTTGTTTTGCTTAAAACTTACTAAGCATTAAATGCTTACTCCGTTCTTTGAATCTCTGTTTTATAGATTTTGGTTCGTCAGCTATCGGACTCGTGGTTATTGAAGTCGAAGTCGCCCACACTATCAAAACCCTTTTGGTACACTTTTGGTTGAACTCTGAAAATGGCATGTATAGGACTACCCTTTTGTTGTTGGTCATGTACCCTTCGGTTTTGTATAATTTTGGATAGCCATGCGAAAATGGCTTATATATGTTTGAGCATAATGTTATAATCATTTGGTATGGATATGGTTATTGAGAGGTGTGGATATGCTTAACAAGGATTGGCCATGGGAATGGTTAATCACTATCATAATTTGTGCTATTTATGCTAAAAGGGCTAGTTGAATCATGGAAACTATGAAATAGGTAAAGTCTACCTTAAAGGCAGATGCTGACATCAGTAGTGATGTAGATTTGGAAAATCACTAAAAATAGTAGGAATGGAATTAAATAGTGAATAAATTATTTAAATGAACCTTGATGAATCCACTTTCATATGGAAGAAACAAAACGGTCATATGAGTGGTATGTTAAGAGATAATTAGGTTTTCGTGAAACAGGGCCAGAACAGTTTCTGGATTCCCTGTTCCGAATTTGGAAATTCATTATAAATTAACCAGAGATAATTAGGAGTTATGCCATATATGTATAGATTCCTCTCTGAGTCTAGTTTCTATAGAAACAAACGGCATCAGTATTGAAGCCCTGTAGAGGGAGATATCCAAATTGTAATGCATGAAGGTCAGTGTAGTCGCACCCTGTAACAGGGGAGACTTTAACTAATAAACTGTACTAATTGGCCCGACCAAAAATTCTAGAAAACAATATGGAGATGGATATATGAGTCTAGTTTCAGGGAAAAATCACGAAACTGATTTTCTAGTTGTGAAACTCAAGATATGATTTTTAAGGTGACAGCGACACAGTTAGCCAGCTGTCTGGAAATTTTTAAAATGGACTGCGATAGTAAGCGAATTTAGTCTGTGAACCCCTCGTGTCCGACTCCGGCAACGGTCTCGGGTATGGGGCGTTACAATTTTGATGATGTTGCTATGATGATGGAAGTTGTGTCATATGTGTATGTATAAGAAAGTTGAGTCAGAGGTCCTACAACCCCTCCCCCTTACCGAAGTGGTACTTATAATGGAATTTCATGAGATTTGTATTGAATAAGTTTCCGGTTGAGAACCCAAAGAGTACAGTGATAGAATAATTATAAGTATGATTAGAGATTGAAAATGAGCTGATAAGTAAAGTCAGAGCCAGTAAAGTATCAGATTGACGTAAAGATTATTGGAGTTATGCACTGTCCCAGTTAGAAAAGGAATTCTCCTTGGTAAACCGAATTACTCAGGTGCAAGGTCGAGAAAAGTGTAAATCGAAATTTATTCAGAATTGGCCTTCTTTAGTGAATGGTTTAATATGAAATTTGTGACGGCAAAACTAGTTGGGGAAATGATAATTGAAATGTGAACTATCTGAGTGTGACAGTTATGACTGGACAGATTTAGCAGTCTCTTTTGAAATGTTCTATGTGTTTACCCGTTCTCAAAAATATTTCTATGGCTATTGATCTTCTGAAGAAATTCTTGTTATATGGGAATGTCTTCTAATTCTGGTGTTGGATGAAAGCATTGGTAGTCTGACTGGTTTATAATTTATATTGCTCTATTTCATCGGGTATTCTATTTCATTTCGTCTGATAAGAATTGATGAGAGAATACGTAAGATATTATGTTTCTGTTTCTTCTACTTGATGCTTCATCTGATATATATGTATGGCAAGATATATTGTTCTTGTTATATTTGATTTCAGTGGGATTAAATGATGTTTTCTTCTGGACTTTCTTTCTTTGAAGAATTATTGGGGTATTCTGTATTTTCTCTATGAGTTTGGTTTTCGATTCTCTGGCATAGTATCGTATCTTGGGTTTCTTTATTCTGGATTTCTTTATTCTGGATTTCTCTATCTTGGATTTCTTTATTCGGTTTCCTTGTTATCTTTGTTCCATAATTTGTCAATTATGACTCGTGTTCGAAGTGCGTTCTTCAGCTCGTGATAATCATGTCAAATATGACTATACTTCTAATTTGATCTTAGTAATGTGGTGATTTTAGTATTGGGATTTTTTCTAATTTCTGTGTAAGGATTTGACATCAGTAAAGGCATAGGTGATAAAAGCGCGAGTTTCAGTCGGTATGGTAAATTATTTTTTGAAAGATTTCATGTGACAATTATGTCAGGATTATTTTTCCCAAGTCTGATGATAGAATTTCATTTTGTACGGATAAAAGAGTAAATAGTTTGAACGAGAAGTGTATAATTATTAGAAAAGAGTTGGATATTAGTTTAAGTCACTACGAATGATAAGGTTTCCATCTTGTGAAAGCTGAAAAGTTTATTACATGTTGATAGAGTTCGGATAGATGAGAATATTGGTAACTGAAGCGTCTGAACTAGACTAGTCTACATTGAGTAAAGACTTCCTGACTTTCAATAATGTACTGTTGTATGAATTGTGATGTGTTTCAAGACAGTGAGGTAATGTGATAGTTTAGAGCATTCGATGTTACATAAAATCTGAGTTGTTAAAGAGGTTAAAACCGAGCATTGGGATCTATCAAAATTATCCTTGCCAGTGTTGATATTGGGATGGAAATGAGAAGGATTATTCTTGAGGCCATATCAGAATTATTTCCATGGCGGAAAGAGGAAAATGCGATGTATCCTATTGTTAAGTGTGACACCCCTAAAGTGACCCTAGTCGGAAAGTGGTTTCGGGAACACTAAACCGAGTCATAAAGATAATTAACCGTCATAGTTGATGCTCATTATATGTACATATGCATGTGTGAAAATTTCATGTTTGAATTTTGTTAATGGTAAGTGAATTTTATCAAATAGGACTTATGTGAGAAAATTTGGAAATGTGCTAGGCAAATGTAAAGTGGCCTAATAATGCATGTTGTGAAATGAAGGGTTTGCATGTCAAATTCCCCACCTTAGAGGAAGTGGCCGGCCATGAGGGTAGGGATACAAAGCATATGCATTTTGTATTAATATTATAATGACTACATGGTTTTATAATAGGAAATAAGTATTAAAAGAAAAACATATTAAAGACATTTTATGCTAATATGTGTGGGAAGAACAATAAAATATGAGGGGAGTGGGAGGAGAAACCAAAGTTGTTTCATCCTTGCTCCCCCATTTTGCCGAAATTAGAAGAAAAAAAAAAGGCTTCATCCTCTTTGTTTTTCTTGACCGAAAAATCAAAGGAAGAAGAAAGAGCTCTCTTGCTTATGTTCGGTTTGGATGAGGATTAAGAAGAGGTAAGTACCTTGAAATTCTTGGAAAAATTTTGTATAAAGAAGGTGGTTAGTTCAAGTTCTAATCATTCCATGGCTTAAGTTTTGATTGTTAGGAGGTTTAATAGTTGGCCAAGTAGTTTGAAGCTCTTAGCACATATATTTTTTCTTCTTCTTTCTTGAAGGTTGAAATTTGGGTTGTTACTAAGGAGGTGCCGAATGTGGTCCTTGAAGGGCCTTGAGGAACAATATATGTGGCTTGGGTTATAACATTCGGCCATGGTAGTTTGAGGATTAAGGATTTTATTTCTTGTTAAAATTGGATGAGTCTTAGTGTGTGAAGTGTTTGAACTAACTAAGGATCAAATAGATGCATGGGTACAAAGTAGGAAGAATCGGCTACTATGGTTGACACTAATGCCGAATGTAAAAATGTTATATTAAATAATGTATGTGATTTGAGTTAATGATATGAAAAAGAATATTTAGATGTATTATAATTGATTAAGTAATAAATCAAAAGTTGCTAAAATTGCCATTTCTTTAGCCGAATATGTGTTTGATCAATGAAGAATTTGTTGAAGAATATAGGTGAACTTGGTAAGAGTATTCGGCTTAGTGTATAAATGATATAAAGATTTTTGAAATTTATTTTGGTTAGATGTATGTATGATTAAGTATATTCGGAAATATACTTAAAGTGAGTACATGATATTATTGAGCTTAAGTATATGGATATGTGTATATGTGGTCATATAATGACATTTTGGGTTGAAAATTTAATGATATGTGATTGCCGAACGTGATAAATAAATTCATATTATTGGTTTAAATATTGAATACTCCTATTTGTATTCTCTAAGCTCAAGAGCAAAGGGGAACTAAATCCGATAAAGGGAAGGAAAAAGTGGTCGAATAGCCATCGGAATCGTTCGACAACATCCGAGGTAAGTTTTAAGTGTTTAAACGTTGAGTAAATTCAATTATAATAGGACATGATGAGTTGATTTAATAAGATAAGATGTGGCCATGATATGTTCTAAGCTCAAATGGTAAGTTCTTAAGTGTTTGAGCTTGGGAATTTAAGGGTAATTTGAAATAGTCTGCTTCGGACAGCAGCAGTAACGTGAATTTAGAAAATCACCATAAATTAATGGACTTGAATTAGAGGCTGAATGAGATATTAAATTAAAGCTTAATGAGTCTAGTTTCTTATAAAAGAAACTATGTAAGCAAAGGAATTTCCGATAATGAGATATTTAAAGTTGTGTGAGACAGCGCAGAATGACACTGTAATCCTCTGTTCTGTTTTTAGAAAATCATTATAAATTGTACAAAAATGGTTATAAGATAAAATTTATATGCTTAGACTCCTTAATTAGTCTAGTTTCAAATGAAATCAAATACAACACATTTTGAATTCTGTAAAATGAGAAATTTGATTCGTAGCGAAGAGTGGTCAGATTAGTCAAATAGTGAAACAGGGGAAACTTTAAGAAAAATCTGGTATTGATTGGCCAAACCTAAAATTCTGAAAATTTTATGGATGGAAGATATACGAGTCTATATTCAGGAAAAATTAACAGAAAGTGATTTGGAGCTTTGTAGCTCTAGTTATAAATAATTTTGTGACTATTGCTCAGGAAAAACAGCTTGTGCTGAATTTGAGATTATGTTGTGAACCTTGATAAACTTGTTTTAGTTGCTCATAAGCTATTGATTAAACCCATACTTGAATTCTAAATCGTGGTATTGTAAGTTTATGAGTATTCGAATATGAAATGATAGTAAGTCCTAATGGCCGATGTGATGAATGTGAAAGTGTATACATATGTGATAGGGCCTAATGGCCGATGTGATGAATGTGAAAGTGTATATACGTGATAAGGCCTAATGGCCGATGTGATGAATGTGAAAGTGTATATACGTGATAAGGCCTAATGGCTGATGTGATTAATGTGAAAGTGTATATGTGTGATAAGGCCTAATAGCCGACGTGATGAATGTGAAAGTGTATATGTGTGATAGGGCCTAATAGCCGATGTGGTGAATGTGAAAGTGTATATGTGTGATAAGGCCTAATAGCCGACGTGATGAATATGTGTGATAGGGCCTAATAGCCGATGTGATGAATGTGAAAGTGTATGTGTGTGATAAGGCCTAATAGCCGATGTGATGAATGTGAAAGTGTATATATGTGATAAGGCCTAATGGCCGATGTGATGAATGTGAAAGTGTATATATGTGACAAGGCCGAGTGGCCAATGTAATGGATGTGGAAGTGCATAAATGTGATAAGTTTCGAAAGGCATTTGTTTCAGTACTATATCCGGGTTAAAACCCCGCAGGCTTTATGCGAGAATATTATCACTGATTAATGTCCTTAAGCTTCGTGCTTGTACTATATCCGAGCTCTAAAGACCCGATGACTACGTGTGGGGATTTTGTCCGGGTAAGACCCGATAACTTCGTGTGGAGATTATGTCCGGGTAAGACTTCGTAATAAGAATTGCTTATAAATATATTCAATGCGAAAGGTTAAACAGGTATTTACTTCAAGTTTATATGTGAGCTTGATTTGCACTAAATCATAAGGTAGTTATGTGATGCATACGAAAGCAATCTATGAGACTATTCCTGTGATTATGTGACATCGGATCAGTGTGAGAGGTGATGTGAAATCATACGATATATCTATGTCACATGAGCTCACTTTTATGTGAAAGTTTATCTGCCTATTGTATATGATGAGATGTGCAGATTCGGTAAAGGGATTGTATGCCCGAAGGAAGAGTGAAATAAAAATACGAACAACTATGTTATAATTTGATTGTTATCTGTTGACACTGCGTAAAACTTACTAAGCATTGTAATGCTTACTCCGTTTACTCTGTTTCCTCTGTTTTATAGATCTCATTGCGAAGCTACAGGCTCGGGGATCGTCAGCAACTAGTCACACTATCACTATCCACTGTTTGGTACTGCTATGTTTTGGATTGTCTTATGGCATGTATAAGATAGACTAGTGGCGGAAGAATATTTTGGTTAATGTATATAGCCATGCGAAAATGGCTTATATATGTTTGAGCATAATGTTATAATCATTTGGTATGGAATTGGTTAATCGCTATCATGATTTGTGCTATTTATGCTAAAAGGGCTAGTTGAATCATGGAAACTATGAAATAGGTAAAGTCTACCTTAAAGGCAGATGCTGGCAGCAGCAGTGATGTAGATTTGGAAAATCACTAAAAATAGTAGCATTGGAATTAAATAGTGAATAAATTATGTAAACGAACATTGATGAATCTATTTTCATAGAAAAGTAACGAAATGATCATATGGACAGTATGTTAAGAGATATTCAGGTTCTCGTGAGAAGGGCCAGAACGGTTTCTGGATTCCCTGTTCCGAATTTGGAAATTCATTATAAATTAACCAGAGATAATTAGGAGTCATGCCATATATGTATGTATTCCTCTCTGAGTCTAGTTTCTATAGAAACAAACAGAATCAGTATTGAAGCCCTGTGCAGGGAGATATCCAAGTCGTAATGTGCAAAGGTCAGTGTAGTCGATCCCTGTAACATGGGAGACTTTGACTAATAAACTGTACTAATTGGCCTGACCAAAAGTTCTAGAAAAAAATATGTAGATGGGCATATGAGTCTAGTTTCAGGGAAAAATTACGAAACTGATTTTCAAGTTGTGAAACTCAAGATATGATTTTTAAAGCGACTAGTACGCAGATTGGCAGTGTCTGGGAAATTTTTTTTATAAGTGGTTAAAGTCTGCTAACACCTCGTGTTCGACTCCGGTGACGGTCTCGGGTTCGGGGTGTTACATTTGATTGGTATCAGAGCTACGGTTTAGTCGATTCTAGGACTAACGTAGCACGCGTGAGTCTATTTATACATGCCATAAAGTGATAAAATGATAGTGTGATGATTTTTGGCTATTAAAATGTGTTTGCTGTATTGCAATGAATCTTGATCCCGGTCGAGCTGTAGCAAGCTTCTGACTATGAGAATTTGCGATATAACTTCACTTAGATATGCCTAAATTATTAAGTTGATCAGGTACGTATCATGTACTCGTATTTGAATTTTGATTTGGATTGAATTATAAGGGTATAAGTGATGCAATTTTGAAAGAGTGTTATGACTGTAAATGTGATTTTTGTATGTGGCTATGGAACTGGAAGTTGAATGGTCGATAAGCGTGTTTTGTTTGTATTCGAGTAATGTAAATGATATACTAAGGTGTATTGCTATATGTGTATATGTATGTAGAGACGAAATTGTCAAATGTAAAAAGGCAGTGAAGCGTATAGAGTGGTTGGTTTTCAGCACTAAGTGTGCGAGCAATAAGTGTTCACGGTTGTGAGATTGGCACTAAGTGTGCGGGCAATAAGTGTTCACGGTTGTGAGATTGGCACTAAGTGTGCGGGCTTGAAATGCATGGCACTAAGTGTGCGTGGTTGATTATTAAGCACTATGTGTGCGAACCCACTATATATATATATTCTCTATCAATTATTTATATTAAGGGTGCGACCTTACCGAGTCGATTTCGGACAGCGGAAAGGGGTAAGTTCTTGAGTAATAGAGCTTAAATTATGATTTGATTAGATCATGTTTTAAGAAAATCAAAATCATGCTCTTTGTGTGTGGCTATTGAGCCGAAATTGCAAGAATGATAAGTGTCTTGTGTTTGAGTTTTGCTAACGAGAATGAAATACGAATGTGCCATGATTTGTTGTTAAATGTGCATGGTTATTTGAATGATGTCCGGGCTAAGTTCCAAAGAGCATTCATGCTAGTGATGTATCCGGGCTAAGTCCCGAAGAGCATTCATGCTAGTGATGTATCCGGGCTAAGTCCGAGGAGCATTCATGCTAGTGATGTATCCGGGCTAAGTTCCGAAGAGCATTCGTGCTAGTGATATATCCATGCTAAACCCGAAGAGCATTCGCGCTGGTGTTATGTCGGGCTAGGTCCCGAAGAGCAATCATGCTGGTGACGTGTATTCGGGCCTTCGTGCCTAGTAGGCTTCGTGCCGGTAATTTGAGCAAAGTTTAAGTATTCATTACTATACGAATTCAAATTTAAATGAGATGATATGTTTAAAAGTGTTCATACATGATGTTTATAGACTTGGTTAAGTCATTTCAATGTGTAATAACGAATGAATAAGAGCACTATATGTGTGAATGATTAGAGGCACTGTGTGTGTGCGAATTCCTTTAACCGAGCACTATGAGTGCGAGATCGGTCAGTGGGCACTAAGTGTGTGAAGTGGAATTCATGTAAGACCTCGTTTGGGACGAAGGCATTGATTTGAGATAGTGTGTAAGACCATGTCTGGGACATGGCATCGGCTCGATATGTGAGAATATGTAAGACCATATCTAGGATATGGCATTGTAAGAGCTATATGTACTATTGCTGAATGGACACTATTTTGTTAATCTTGTTTAAGAAATTATTTGATTAAGTTTCGACATTCGAAAGTTTGAAAGAATTTTGATGAATGTTGATAATTTTGATATACGAGTTATGTGCTAGAATAAATCTCATGCCAGTGTATTATATTAGGCTTTATGCCTATTCGACTGTATACAGGTAACGTTAACTATGATTGAATGTGCTAAATGAACTAAATGTTCAGGTACGTGGAAGTTGACTTTTCTTTGGAAATGAGTTAAGTTGAATATTGAGATGTGATAAAGTTATAAAGGATATTTATTGGGATGTTTGAGTATATGTGTACTTTCGGTTAGGTTACAGCTTATTCATGAATGAAAATGTGGGTTACAAATATGTGGTTGATGATGTGAATTATACATGTTAATATGTGTTTGAAATGCATTTGTGAATTAAGTTAAGTGATTATTGCTTATGAAATCAAGAAAATGAGATATTGTGCATACTTGTAGAAATGTTTATGTATTTGTTTTAAGATAAGAAAATGATTTTATAGACCGATGCGAAATCAATAATGAATTACAATGCTATCAATGAGCTAATGTCTTTGTGGATGTAATTCAATAAGAGGACGTTATCCTAAACTATGCATCGGTAGAAATTTTCGGGGACGAAAATTTCTTAAGGAGGGGAGAGTTGTGACACCCCTAAAGTGACCCTAGTCGGAAAGTGGTTTCGGGGCCACTAAACCGAGTCATAAAGATAATTAACCGTCATAGTTGATGCTCATTATATGTACATATGCATGTGTGAAAATTTCATGTTTGAATTTGTTAATGGTAAGTGAATTTTATCAAATAGGACTTATGTGAGAAAATTTGGAAATGTGCTAGGCAAATGTAAAGTGGCCTAATAATGCATGTTGTGAAATGATGGGTTTGCATGTCAAATTCCCCACCTTAGAGGAAGTGGCCGGCCATGAGGGTAGGATACAAAGCATATGCATTTGTATTAATATTATAATGACTACAAGGTTTATAATAGGAAATAAGTATTAAAAGAAAAACATATTAAAGACATTTATGCTATATGTGTGGGAAGAACAATAAAATATGAGGGGAGTGGGAGGAGAAACCAAAGTTGTTTCATCCTTGCTCCCCCATTTTGCCGAAATTAGAAGAAAAAAAAAGGCTTCATCCTCTTTGTTTTCTTGACCGAAAAATCAAAGGAAGAAGAAAGAGCTCTCTTGCTTATGTTCGGTTTGGATGAGGATTAAGAAGAGGTAAGTACCTTGAAATTCTTGGAAAATTTTGTATAAAGAAGGTGGTTAGTTCAAGTTCTAATCATTCCATGGCTTAAGTTTTGATTGTTAGGAGGTTTAATAGTTGGCCAAGTAGTTTGAAGCTCTTAGCACATATATTTTTTCTTCTTCTTTCTTGAAGGTTGAAATTTGGGTTGTTACTAAGGAGGTGCCGAATGTGGTCCTTGAAGGGCCTTGAGGAACAATATATGTGGCTTGGGATATAACATTCGGCCATGGTAGTTTGACGATTAAGATTTATTTCTTGTTAAAATTGGATGAGTCTTAGTGTGTGAAGTGTTTGAACTAACTAAGGATCAAATAGATGCATGGGTACAAAGTAGGAAGAATCGGCTACTATGGTTGACACTAATGCCGAATGTAAAAATGTTATATTAAATAATGTATGTGATTTGAGTTAATGATATGAAAAAGAATATTAGATGTATTATAATTGATTAAGTAATAAATCAAAAGTTGCTAAAATTGCCATTTCTTTAGCCGAATATGTGTTTGATCAATGAAGAATTTGTTGAAGAATATAGGTGAACTGGTAAGAGTATTCGGCTTAGTGTATAAATGATATAAAGATTTTTGAAATTTATTTTGGTTAGATGTATGTATGATTAAGTATATTCGGAATATACTTAAAGTGAGTACATGATATTATTGAGCTTAAGTATATGGATATGTGTATATGTGGTCATTAATGACATTTTGGGTTGAAAATTTAATGATATGTGATTGCCGAACGTGATAAATAATTCATATTATTGGTTTAATATTGAATACTCCTATTTGTATTCTCTAAGCTCAAGAGCAAAGGGGAACTAAATCCGATAAAGGGAAGGAAAAGTGGTCGAATAGCCATCGAAATCGTTCGACAACATCCGAGGTAAGTTTTAAGTGTTTAAACGTTGAGTAAATTCAATTATAATAGGACATGATGAGTTGATTTAATAAGATAAGATGTGGCCATGATATGTTCTAAGCTCAAATGGTAAGTTCTTAAGTGTTTGAGCTTGGGAATTTAAGGGTAATTTGAAATAGTCTGCTTCGGACAGCAGCAGTAACGGACTTTAAAAATCACCATAAATTAATGGACTTGAATTAGAGGATGAATGAGACATTAAATTAAAGCTTAATGAGTCTAGTTTCTTATAAAAGAAACTATGTAAGCAAATGAATTTCCGATAATGAGATACTTAAAGTTGTGTGAGACAGCGCAGAATGACACTGTAATCCTCTGTTCTGTTTTAGAAATCATTATAAATTGTACAAAAATGGTTATAAGATAAAATTTATATGCTTAGACTCCTTAATGAGTCTAGTTTCAAATGAAATCAATACAACACATTTTGAATTCTGTAAAATGAGAAATTCGATTCGTAGCGAAGAGTGGGCAGATTAGTCAAACAGTGAAACAGGGGAAACTTAAGAAAAATCTGGTATTGATTGGCCAAACCTAAAATTCTGGAAATTTTATGGATGGAATATATACGAGTCTATATTCAGGAAAAATTAGCGGAAAGTGATTTGGAGCTTTTAGCTCCAGTTATAATAATTTAGTGACTATTGCTCAGGAAAAACAGCTTGTGCTGAATTTGAGATTATGTTGTGAACCTTGATAAACTTGTTTTAGTTGCTCATAAGCTATTGATTAAACCCATACTTGAATTCTAAATCGTGGTATTGTAAGTTTATGAGTATTCAACTATGAAATGATAGTAAGGCCTAATGGCCGATGTGATGAATGTGAAAGTTTATATATATGTGATAGGGCCTAATGGCCGATGTGATGAATGTGAAAGTGTATATACGTGATAAGGCCTAATGGCCGATGTGATGAATGTGAAAGTGTATATACGTGATAAGCCTAATGGCCGATGTGATGAATGTGAAAGTGTATTGTGTGATAAGGCCTAATAGCCGACGTGATGAATGTGAAAGTGTATATGTGTGATAGGCCTAATAGACGATGTGATGAATGTGAAAGTGTATATGTGTGATAAGGCTAATACCGACGTGATGAATTGAAAGTGTATATGTGTGATAGGCCTAATAGCCGATGTGATGATGTGAAGTGTAATGTTGATAAGCCTAATACCGACTGATAATTGAAAGTGTATGTGTGATAAGCCTAATAGCCGATTGATGAATGGAAAGTGTATAATGGATAAGGCCTAATGCATGTGATAATGTGAAGTGTATATGTGACAAGGCGAGTGGCAACTAATGGATTGGAAGTGCATAAAGGATAATCCCGAAAGGCATTTGTGTCAGTACTATATCCGAGTAAAACCCCGCAGGCTTTATGCGAGAATATTATCACTGGATTAATGTCCTTAAGCTTCGTGCTGTACTATATCGAGCTCTAAAGACCCGATGACTACGTGTGGGGATTTTGTCCGGGTAAGACCCGATAACTTCGTGTGGAGATTATGTCCGGGTAAGACTTCGTAATAAGAATTGCTTATAAATATATTCAATGCGAAAGGTTAAACAGGTATTTACTTCAAGTTTATATGTGAGCTTGATTTGCACTAAATCATAAGGTAGTTATGTGATGCATACGAAAGCAATCTATGAGACTATTCCTGTGATTATGTGACATCGGATCAGTGTGAGAGGTGAGTGAAATCATACGAATATCTATGTCACATGAGCTCACTTTTATGTGAAAGTTTATCTGCCTATTGTATATGATGAGATGTTGCAATTCGGTAAAGGGATTGTATGCCCGAAGGAAGAGTGAAATAAAAATACGAACAACTATGTTATAATTTGATTGTTATCTGTTGACACTGCTTAAAACTTACTAAGCATGTAATGCTTACTCCATTTACCTTTCCTCTGTTTATAGATCTCATTGCGAAGCTACAGGCTCGGGGATCGTCAGCAACTAGTCACACTATCACATCCACTTTTACTGCTATGTTTTGGATGTCTTATGGCATGTATAAATAGACTAGTGGCGGAAGAATATTGGTTAATGTTATAGCCATGCGAAAATGCTTATATATGTTTGAGCATAATGTATAATCATTTGGTAGGAATTGGTTAATCGCTATCATGATTGTGCTATTTATGCTAAAAGGGCTAGTTGAATCATGGAACTAGAAATAGGTAAAGTCTACCTAAAGGCAGATGCTGCGCAGCAGTGAGTAGATTGGAAATCACTAAAAAAGTAGGATTGGAATTAAATAGTGAATAAAGTAGTAAACGAACCTTGAGAATCTATTTAATAGAAAAGTAACGAAATGATCATATGGACAGTATGTAAGGATATCAGTTCTCGTGAGAGGGGCCAGAACGGTTTCTGGATCCCTGTTCCGACTTTGGAAATTCATTATAAAATAACCAGAGATAATAGGAGTCATGCCATATATGTATGGATTCCTCTCTGAGTCTAGTTCTATAGAAACAAACGGAATCAGTATGGAAGCCCTGTGCAGGGAGATATCCAAGCCGTAATGCGCAAAAGGTCAGTGTAGTCAATCCCTGTAACATGGAGAATTTGACTATAAACTGTACTAATTGGCCTGACCAAAAATTCTAGAAAAAAATATGTAGATGGGCATATGAGTCTAGTTCCAGGGAAAAATTACAAACTGATTTTAAGTTGTGAAACTCAGATATGATTTTAAAGCGACTAGTACGCAGATTGGTAGTGTCTGGGAAATATTTTTTTATAAGTGGTTAA